>NW_028238123.1:310000-602500 GCF_015680905.1 Coptis chinensis | reverse complement strand
GTCCGTCATGGGCAGTAGAGCACAATTACTCAAGTAATGAATATGGCAGAATATAGATTGCTCGGGATCAAAGTTTTTTGGATGTACATAAAGAGGTGGAAGGAAGTCAGTTTATCTACTGCAAGATTAATCTTTTGCAGCATGGAATCTTCTACTATGTAACTATGATATATGCTAGTAATAATAGTCATGAAAGAACTACCCTTTAGGAGGAGTTGAAGATGCTAAGTGCTAGTTTGCAAAGCCCATGGTGTGTAATGGGAGACTTTAACAATGTGTTATACTCACATGAAAAGATAGGAGACAGAGCTGTGCACCCTAGGGAAACCCTCCCATTTGCTAGCTGTTTCAATGTAGCTGGGTTATTTGATCACACTGCTTCTGGATGCTTCTATACATGGAATAGTGGAGGGGATGGAATAAGAAAATGGTCAAAAATTGATAGATTCCTTGTAAACTCTTCTTGGTCGTCTATTAAGTTGGCTACAAAGGTGGAATTTCAAACTCAAATAACCTCGGATCATTCTCCAATGGTTATGTCTTTCCTTACTACCTTTCGAAGTCATCCCCCATTTAGATTTTGTAACTTTTGGATGCTGCATCAAGATTTCGATGCTTCTTTAAAACTTTGTTGGGATATAGCAGATTATGGAAGTTCAACCTTCATGTTATCTAGGAAATTGAAAAGCTTAAAAGGGGTGTTGAAAGGATGGGCAAGGACTTTCTGTCATGATATTCAGAGACTAGTAAAAGGCACAAGATCTGAGCTGGAAGATATCCAAGTAAGATTGCACTTGACTCCGCTAGATTGAAATCTTTGTGAGCAAGAGTTCCTTATCCGAGGGAAGCTGTGTGATTTGTTACAGTTAGAGGAAGCAGAAATGTTACAGAAAACAGATATAGACTGGATGTGCTATGTGGACAAGTGCAATGATTATTTCTTTAATGCTTTGAAGGAAAAGAAGATAAGAAAGTTTATATGGGATGTCATAGATGTACAAGGGATTAGAAGAGAAGGGAAAGAACCAGTAGCAGAAGCTTTCTTGAAGTTCTATACAGACTTGCTAGGGGTGCCTTCAAGTGCGAAATGTGATATGGAGTTCCTAAGTAGGCTGAATGTTGCGGAGGTAAGCTATGCCACTAGTCAGTACTTAGAATCCCCAATCAGTGAAGAGGAGATAAAAGAAGCATTATTTAGTATGGAGGAAAATAAAACTCTAGGTCCGGATGGGTTCAATGCTAATTTCTTTAAGAGATGTTAGGCTACTGTGGGAGATGATTTCATAAAGGCGATCAAGTTCATATTTTCTCATAAGTAGATGACAGGAGGTATAAATTCTACCTTGCTTTGTCTCAATCCTAAAATGCAAAATGCTTCTCATGTTAGTTCCTTTAGACCCATTGCCTGTTGCAATACCATATATAAATGTGTGTCAAAAGTACTAACAACCAGGATGAAGACATGTATTACATCCTTGATCTCTAGCTCTCAATCAGCTTTTGTCCCTGGGAGGTCTATACAGGATAATTTGCTCCTTGCACATGAATTACTCAGAGGTTACACAAGGAAGAAAGGGCAGAAAAGATGTGCTATTAAACTTGATATAAAGAAAGCCTTTGATACTGTCTCTTGGCAGGCTGATAAAGTCATTTTACGTATTCTAACTATCTAAGCGTAAACACAAATAATCAAAATACGTAAATACATGTTTATATCAATATTCCTACTCTCAATAATGAAGTAATATCAGAGAGTCAGGATTCGTTCCACTCTTAAACCCTCAAGACTTAAATGGAATTCAACTACTCGACACAAAGAACAATGTGAGAGTAATGTGTGATGTGAAATTTCTAATATCATTATACTATCATTTCCTAAGCAAATCAAACAAGACATGGTATAGAGGGTTGAACTTTGCTTGTTCGAATTTAAAAGGAAACTACTCATGTAAGAATTGATTTAAACTAATAGTGACAAATACTAAATCAATGAATTGCAATAGATGTTAATGGAAAATGAAACTAGATTATCAAAAACAACTAACTTTATTAATCTAATGAGAAGTAACAATGATTCAATAATCTATATTAAAACAAGGTATGAAAACTAATTAATTAATGGAATAAAACTCAAAACTAGATCTATATCTAAAACAATGTTATTTCAATCTAAACTAATTAAAAACTAAGTTCTAAGCTATTCTAATGGAGTCTTTCTTCTAGCCTAACCTAATTTTTTAACAAAGAGTCCAACTTTTGTTTTTATACTTTCAGATCTAAAAATCGTGCATGGGCTTGGAGCCATGTTTTGGGCCTGAAAATCGGGCCCAAAACCCAATTTCTTTAGTCCAAAATGGGCTCTTCAGCTGTAGTTGGCTTCGACAGATGTTTCGTCCACTTTTGCTCCTCTGATTGGGTCAACGCTTAGACCATTGGAAAGCTCTTTCTGAGCCGGTCGTTTTGACATAAGATACTCCGAATTCCGAGGTCTGAGTCCAAAGATACGGCCTTCGGAAGTTCTGCTGACTTGTGCACTATTTCTGCCCGTGTTGACTTTTCAGCTTTTGACCGGGCTTTACAAAGGCTTTGTCTCCTTGAATCTTGGCCTTTATTCACAGAACTCCTTAACAACCAACCCTTGCTCCCTTATCTCGCCAAAGTGGCACATTTCTGCACATAATTGACTTTACTGCCTAAAATACATAAAAACACGTAATCAGTATTAACTCTTATTTATTACTCACATAATTGGTCTAAAAGTACGATTGTTAAGGGGTTAAAACTACAGTTTTGGGATCTTATCAAACCACCCCCAAACAGCATTTTGCTTGTCCTCAAGCAAATATGAGAAATTAGAATAAGTGACCAAAATGGAGTTCTAACTACTCGCTTTACTGAGAGTGCGCGATTGCATTTACCATATGCAATAAGGCCTTAAACCACTAGGAATTCTCTAGTGGACGAAGTTATAGCCTCGTGGAGAGTTTTCCATGAAGGTACTCACAAACTTCATCTATACTACAACGACTAAGAAATAAAACTATTGTTTCCTTTATTTATGTCCCAATTATCTATACATCTCACTAGCAATGAATACGTAATAATCATGTCGAAACCTAAGTTAATATATGCATAATAATCAATCATCTACTTAATAAACATATATACAATGGGTAATGCTATGAAATGCTTAGCAGTCCGTTTGAAAAACTTCGGAATAGCGTCCTTAAGTAGGTCCTCACATAAAAGTCAAGACAAAAATCACTCTGATTTTTCCGCTCAAGTTTCGCTCTCACTCCAGCATGCTAGCACACTTTACCTTACAATCTCAATGACACACAAGGAAGCCGAAGTCGATCAAACACATCTGCCACTTACTATCACACTAACCTATTCCTAATTGAGCTAGAGGTCTTTATTAGGTGTTGCGGGGATTAGGAGATGGTTTAAGAAGGAAGGAAATGGATATTCAAAAAGGACAAGTCTGAGATAATAGAGTCTTCATATTATGTAACTAGAGAAAACCTTGTTATTTACTTTTGCTTCTACACTTTGTTTCCATCCTTAGCCATATTTTTTTTTTCTTTTTCTTTGGTTTTTGACTCCTTTTATTCTATTTTTTTGGAGTTTTTATTTTATTTCTATTTTCTTTTCTTTGGATGGAAACTTCTTTTCTTTTTCTTTTCTGAAACAACTAACTAATTTCTGTTTACACAGGTTTTTCTCTTCTCTTTTCTTCACTCATCCTATTCTCAGACTTATTCTAAAATGGGTAGGTTGATTTTTATTTTTATTTTTTTATTTTGTTTTGTTTTTGTAACAGGGTAAAGGAATTGTGGTTTATGGAAGGCTAAAGAAAGGCTCGAGGGGCTTACTAGCGGAAAATAATTCATAGGTTTGAATTTCTGGCTATATCGATCCAAAGAGGGCCTAAATTCTCGCTTAGGATATGGTTTAGTGATCAAGCAAGTGGACGGTGATTTCTCTATCCGGATTTTACTTCTCCCTTGTGTCATTTCTCAAATGTTTCGCTCATATAAAGGCTTTAGGCTATATTCTCACAGGATTTTGTAGAATAAGTACTCTAGCCTAGATTTCAAAACTTATCGCTAACAATCATAGATACTCATGTAATATATTTATAGATAGATGCAAAGATTATTACCTACGATTAACCTAAGTTTCTAAAAATTATTCTAATGCAAAAGCTATGTGAGACTTCTAGATTATTAAGAGCATAGAAAAGAAAACAATACCAATATTCCTAAGTGTATAGCATAAACTTTTTATTTTTATTATTTTTAAGACAAATAATAATGTAATATACAACCTAATATGTGCTTAACATTTACATCGTGTTTCTATACCACCCCCAAACAATTTGGGAGAAGGGGTTCATGAAACAATTCAATAGCATAATTAAATTATGTAACTAACTAATTTTTATAATTTTAACATTTTATGAATAAAAGTCGTAATTTACATCCTAAAAGTGTCTAATTTTTGCAAATGTTTCTATCCCACCCCAAACAATCGAACGCTTTGTCCTCAAGGTGTGAAGAGATAAGGAAAGAATTTACCATAGAAACGTAGCAAAAATTTGCGCACTGTAAATGTAAATATTGTAAAGATGATATGATAATATGAAGCACAATTAAACCTGCTACGTGCTAACTAACACAAACTCTACTTTGGAGTAAACATGACAGGCTTAGGGTGGCAACAAGATTGAAATGAATACCAAAATCGCCACCCCAAACAAAATTGGAAAACTTTTTTTTTTTTAAGTTTGAAAATTTTGTTTGGCCTATACTCCGTCGAAAGTTGGTATTGTCAGAAAACTTGGGTCTTTTAAAGTCAGATTCCCTAGACTTAAAGTGATATATATGTATTAACATGCAGTTTCCCATATATCAATAATCTAAACAATTGTGGATCTTTCCATAAATAGTTAACACGGAATGCACCATCAAACATAATTAAGCACCAAGATTTCCTATGGCATGGCTTAGTAGAATGGGAGTGAATTCTGATAGATCTAGAACCTAATCGAGCATACAGTTTCTTCTTTGTCCTCCTATGAAAGGGAAGCCAAGTGAATGA
This sequence comes from Coptis chinensis, assembly GCF_015680905.1. Taxonomy (NCBI): domain Eukaryota; kingdom Viridiplantae; phylum Streptophyta; class Magnoliopsida; order Ranunculales; family Ranunculaceae; genus Coptis; species Coptis chinensis. Next base: position 597,397 of record NW_028238123.1, on the reverse strand, counting down.
ATGTGAGAAAATGGATGGTTGTGGAAGATACATGGGATGTGGATAATTTTGAGAAGGAAGGAATGGAAAAAATGAAAAAGTGTCAGGTGGCTTGTCCTTGGGTGTTACTTCTTCACCAGATAGGTTTAGAAAGTAATGAAGCATAGGAGAAACAAGAAGGTCTAGTGCAAACTCTAGGTTCTTTTGAAAAGGTGGAGGGTGAGGAGTATTGGTGATTGAAGGTGAATGATATGATGTGGGTGAATGGTTCTCAGCTAGAGCTCTCAAGTCCATATCATCTGAAGCCTTGAGATATGCAAGACATTCCTTAATAGGTGACTAAGAAGAATCACTGGGATAGAGGGAGAAAAATTCTTCTTCCGTCATGGCGTCAAGAGATGAATGGATGTCAATAGGAGAGAACTCGCGAGGTGGCAAAGAAGGGTTGCAAAAGAGTCGAAAGAAATCCTCCTTGATGTTATCTACATCTAGGGGAGTAGAAATTGTGATCCTTGTCTTCTTCCATAAGAGGGGTATCTACTAGTGTAGGGACTAAAGTGTCAGCCGCACTAATGTGAGGTACAAAACTCTCAATGGACTTCACTTCCCTTCTACAGGCAAACCTAGTTGTCCTTGTTTTGTCTAAACATGTTAACTTCTACGTAAAGATTTCCAAAAGAAAGAGTCATTGAGCCATCCCGACAATTGATTTGGGCATTGGCGGTTGCCAAGAAAGGACGCCCTAAGATGATGGGAATGGAATCATGAGCAACTTCTGTGTCAAGAATAACAAAGTCGGCTGGATAGTAAAAATCCTAAACTTTAACGAGAATATTTTCAACTACACCCTTGGGATACTTAATAGAACGATCGGCTAACTATAAAGTCATTTTGGTTGGTTGAAGTTTTGTTAGACCTAGTTGTTTATATAAATAAAAAGGGAGTAAGTTAACACTCGCCCCCAGGTCTAATAAAGCAGTTGTTATAAAGGTATCACCTAAGGTGCATTGTACCGTGATAGATCGACCGGTGGTCCTTGTACTTAACAATTCCGTTATGTTCGGATAAAGAGGGATATTGTTCGATTAAGAATGCTTCGTGGGATATGTTAGTTTTCCTCTTCTTGGTGCACAACTCTTTAGAAACTTAAGCGTGTCCAGTAGACTTTTATAGCATTTAGAAAAAAGTAGGTTGATAGTTAGATTTTTAAACACTTCCCTAATCTCATCAAAATTCTCGCCCTTTTAAACACAATTAGTCTCTCGATACGGTGGTTTATCTTTATACCTAATATGAGGGGGAACATATTTGTTAACCGTTGCTTTATCTTTTATCACTTTCGAACTAGGTTTCCATATTGGAACCTCTACAGGTGTAGGGTCTCACTTTCTATTATTGGGTCTTGTAATGTTTTCCTTTTTGGTTGTGGTTTAACCGGGTACTTCTACAGGTTGTAGGGTCTTCAGTTTCTATTATAATATTTGGTATGGTATCATTTTTAGTTTCTTGGTAATCTTTAGGCATAGTCACTTGGTTATCAACTACTCTCCCTGAACGAAGGGTAGTAACTGCTTGTAGGTCCCCTTGGTTTATATTACCATTACACTGAATACTTTTTATTTCGAAGGCGGTGTTTGTTGACTTAGGATTAGGCATTGCTTGACGTGGAAACACGCCGGTTTGGTTATTATTTTGGTTATAAGACATGTCAATAACCTTTTGGCACAAAGACTTCATCATTTGCATCGTTTGTTTCATCATATTAGAGTTTTGATCATGCTGATCTTTCATCAAGTTCGAAGTTTTGTTGCATAATTTGATTTTGTTTCTCCAACAAGGTCACTACTACTTTGTCTGTAGATGGTTGTATTGGAATTAAAGCTTGTTGAGCGCTCATGTCTTGATGTTGATAGTTCGGGTTATGGGTACTAAACCTCTATTCGGTCACCTAAGTTCCCTTGTCCTTGATGTTGAGTTAACCGGTTGAAGTGTGATGGTTGTGGTGGTGTTTGTGCATAGACAAGAGGACAATAGAAGTCGGAATGCTCAAGACTACAAATGCATTACATTACAACGAAAGTAGAGTTAATGTTCATGACCGAGTGGGTTGTTGTTGAACGTAAATAGCATCTACCTTTTAGTGAGGGGTATAGATAAGAGTTTTAAGCTCGGGATCATGTTTAACCTCAAGAGAAGAAGGAGAGGAGCGGGAGGAATCGTTACCTCCCCAATTGTTGTTCTTCTTAGATTGATCTTCTAAGAATTTATAAGCCTCCAAGGCTCCTTTACTAAGAAAAACTACCCCTACCATGATATCTAGAACCTCCTTATGATAATGTGAAAGCCCCTTGAAGAAAGCACGAACAAGCGTGTCTTTCACAAGATTATGATGCGGGCATTCAATGAGAAGATCGATGAAAACGATTCTAGGCCTCTGAAAAAGGATTCATGAGGATTCCTCGCTGAAGAAATGAATCTTGTTAAGCATTTCATCTGTCTTTAGTGGTGGGTAAAATTGTTCCATGAACAATTGAACAAGTTGAGCCCATGAGTCCACAGAGTTTGGCGTTTGGGCAGTTAACCAAGACGCCAGCCTTTGTCGGGCTTAGGGTGAAAGGAAACACCCTAAGTTTAACTTGATCCGACTTACGCTAGGATGATGGAATGTAGTGAGAACTTGGTCTATCCCACGATGTGCTGGTAAGGCTTCTCATGGTCTAAACCATGAAAAACCGGGTAACAAGTTAAATATATTAGGGGATTCAAAAATCCCCCACTAGGTCTCCAAGAAAGAATGATGCACCTTAGGGCCATCGTTTAGGGCTTTATAAAAATCGAGAGAGAGGAGTCTCTTGTTCTTTAGCCATTAATGCAAGTGTAGTGTGTGAAATTTTAGATAGGCGTGTTGTATTTATTTCTACGAAAAACAAGCCTGATTATACTAGAATTAAAACTCCTCTAACAGAAAAGGCGAGGAGTGGAAGAAGGAGTACCTAAATGCCTCCTTGCTACGCGTTTGAATAGCGTCTTGTATACGCGATTTCAGTGTATTTAACAAGTTAGAAACACTGAATAACTTTAAGGAATAGAAATTTGAACTTACCTGTGAATATCGGGCTGTTCACGATGAATTTTCCTTGTAGGGCGCGGGTGCCCTCTGTTTTTTCCAATGTCCAGTGTTTTGGGCGCGGTCGTGCTCAGTTTGGGCGCGGGTCGCGCTTCAGGGTTTTCAAGTTTTAGGCCTTTTATCCTACTCCAAAAAATTTGAAATTTTTACAGTAATTTGCTAAGACGTCAATCAAGTAGCCTGTAAAATATCAGATCAATCGAAGCTATGAAAGTCCCTCTACTGCCCTGCAAAGTTTGCAAAACAGTTTTCAGACACAATACAAACAACCGAATGGTTAGCCCATCAAAACAAAGCTAAAAATTGCTAAATTTTTACTGGAGACTCCTGACAGATCCTAATTGTTTCTATAAAAATTGGAGAGCAATTGGAGTTCTACAACCTCTCCTTATCGGCTGGTGTTCCAGATATTAAGTGTTTGCAACACTGCAGAAACACACTGGAAACACTCCACTATTTAGGAGGTCAAAACAAATCAAAAACTCGTCAAATTTTTACTGCAAACTCCTGACTTAGGATAGATATTCCTGTAAAAATTATAGAATTTTTAGAACTCCCTAAGTAACCTTACTCGTCTGTTTTTCAAGAACATACGGTGTGAAAACTGAAATGCAGCACTGTAAAGATTGTATTTTTTTTCACAAGGTAAACCAACTTTGAAAAATCTGAAAATATTCTCGTAAATCAACAACACATTAGATATTATGTCTGAAAATTTTCAGAATTTTCCAAAATTTAGAAATACCTTCACTGCTGTGTTTTTCTCTGTGAATCCGCAGCCCCAATGCCTAAAACAGTGAACAGTTCCGAAAATTTAAGAAATAAGAATGAAAAATTAAAAGGGTGGGTGGGTAGAGAATGGGGGATTGCCCCTTGGATTCAAGCAATTGAATTCTTGTCTTGAACGAGATTAAGATGGCAGCGGCACCATTTGATAAAAGTCATTTTACGTATTCTAACTATCTAAGCGTAAACACAAATAATCAAAATACCTAAATACGTGTTTATATCAATATTCCTACTCTCAATAATGAAGTAATATCAGAGAGTCAGGATTCGTTCCACTCTTAAACCCTCAAGACTTAAATAGAATTCAACTACTCGACACAAAGAACAATGTGAGAGTAATGTGTGATGTGAAATTTCTAATATCATTATACTATCATTTCCCAAGCAAATCAAACAAGACATGGTATAAAAGGTTGAACTTTGCTTGTTCGAATTTAAAAGGAAACTACTCATGTAAGAATTGATTTAAACTAATAGTGACAAATACTAAATCAATGAATTGCAATAGATGTTAATGGAAAATGAAACTAGATTATAAAAACCAACTAACTTTATTAATCTAATGAAAAGTAACAATGATTCAATAATCTATATTAAAACAAGGTATGAAAACTAATTAATTAATAGAATAAAACTCAAAACTAGATCTATATCTAAAACAATGTTATTTCAATCTAAACTAATTAAAAACTAAGTTCTAAGCTATTCTAATGGAGTCTTTCTTCTAACCTAACCTAATTTTTTAACAAAGAGTCCAACTTTTGTTTTTATACTTTCAGATCTAAAAATCGTGCATGGGCTTGGAGCCATGTTTTGGGCCTGAAAATCGGCCCCAAAACCCAATTTCTTTAGTCCAAAATGGGTTCTTCAGCTGTAGTTGGCTTCGACAGATGTTTCGTCCTCTTTTGCTCCTCTTATTGGGTCAAGGCTTAGACCATTGGAAAGCTCTTTCCGAGCCGGTCGTTTTGACATAAGATACTCCCAATTCCGAGGTCTGAGTTCAAAGATACGGCCTTCTAAGTTCTCGATGACTTGCTTGTCAATTTACGCCCGTGTTGACTTTTCAGCTTTTGACCGGGCTTTACAAAGGCTTTGTCTCCTTGAATCTTGGCCTTTATTCACAGAACTCCTTAGCAACCAACCCTTGCTCCCTTATCTCGCCAAAGTGGCACATTTCTGCACATAATTGACTTTACTGCTTGAAATACATAAAAACACGTAATCAGTATTAACTCTTATTTATTACTCACATAATTGGTCTAAAAGTACGATTGTTAAGGGGTTAAAACTACAGTTTTGAGCTCTTATCACAGGCTCTCCAAGCCATTCTCCATAAGTTCAAGTTTCCTCCAATCTTCATTGAATGGCTATATATGTGCTTTGCATCCCCTAACTTCTTAGTTATGGTCAGCGGATCACCATAGGGATATTTCCAAGGGAAAAGAGGGCTAAGACAAGACGACCCACTATCACCTTATATGTTTGTGCTCATTATAGAAGTGTTGAGTGATTTGCTCCAACAAGGGATTCAAACTAAGTCGATCCAATGTCATTCAAAATGCAAGAAGTTGGCTATCTTGCATCTTTGCTTTGCCGATGATGTCCTTCTTTTTTGCGAAGGAAACATAGAATCCTTTCTTGCAATAAAATACATTCTCTCTACCTTCTCGCAAGCTACAGGGCAGTAGCTGAATAATGAAAAGACCACCTTATTAGTAGGAAGCATGTCTGAAGAAGAAGGGTTAGCTTTAGCTGAAGAGATGAATATCTCGATTGTCAATCCTCCAGTCACATACCTCGTTCTGCCACTTACTGCAACAAGACTGGGTATGAGAGATTGCTTACCTCTCATTGAAAAAATAATAAGACGTATCTCAGATTGGAAGAATAATTAAGGACTTGAATAGAGCAGGAAGAGTACAGCTAGTCAAATCAGTTCTATCATCCTTTCAAACATACTGGGCTAAGACTTTTGTTTTACCAAAAACTGTATTGGAGAAGGTGAGCAAGTTATGCAATAGATTCATATGGGCAGGACCGAATATGGCGAGAAAGATGCATCACTCGAGTCACATGAGATTGGATAAGGAACAAGCAGGGCTGGGACTGATTGTCCCAAGAGTGTGTAATCAAGCAGCTTACTGCGGCCTAGTGTTTAAACTAGCTCAGAAATCAAAGAGCTTGTGGGTTAAATGGTCATGGGATCAGCAAATCAATCAAAAGCAGTTTTGGACAATGAAAGCTCCAAAGGACTGCTCCTGGGGTTGGAGAGGTATTTTGAAGCATAGGGAAGTTGCATGGAAGCTAGTGCGGTACATCATAGCGAATGGTAATGACACGAGCTTCTGGAATGAACCTTGGTGCTCAGGGCCACTCATTATTAATGTCGAAGCTAAAAATCTTCTTCTCAACTCGGTACCCCATGTTGCTAAAGTAGCTGTAGTTATCTCAATTGGAGAATGGTCGAGGACCATTACAGATATGCTGGAGTGTGAAGTCAAGAAATGGATCACGGAAACCGAAATCAATATATTCCTTAATGATGGTCAAGTTATATGGACTCCGTCAAGTTCTGGCAAGTTTTCTATCTCTTCAACATATGCCTCTCTAAAAAATGTCCGTAGTAAGGTGAAGTGGTACAAGATAGTCTGTGTGACCTCAAAACATGCCTTCACTATGTGGCAGCTACTTTCAGGATGTCTTCCCACACAGAATAGACTTCGAATGAAGAAAGTGATTGGGCAATCAAGATGTTGTTTATGTGACTCGCAAGAGGAAAGTTTGGCCCATTTATTTTTTGAGTGTTCTTTCTCGAAATTAGTCTGGCAAAGCATCAAGAAAGCAATGGGGCTAACAGAAGTGGTTCGCAACTTGCATGATGAGTGGTATCATCTCATGTGTATCTGCAGATCAAACTCGATGATAGTTGAAGTGATAAAGGCGTTGATTAGTGCTGCTATCCAAGCTATTTGGAATGAAAGGAATTGGAGACTCAAGAAACAACGCTTCAGAACTACCGATGTAGTCAGTATCCGAGTACTTAATAGTATGAAGATATACTTAGGGAAGATGCTGGAAATAGTTAAAGAGGATGGATTATTGAGAGCCCTCTTGGGCAGACTGGGTGTAGGGGCTAACTTCAAAAACAATGAAGTAAAATGGGTGCGATGGGAGAAGTCAGACACAACTCCCACTCTTAACTCTGACAGATCTCTTCAAGGTGGAAGCGCATGGTTTAGAGGAGCTTTACGAGACTGGAATGGAGATGTTATACTGGCGTACAATGGAAGCTCCAAAAGAATATCGGTGTTATACCAGGAACTGCTTGCGGTACAAAAAAGGCTTGAAGGAGCGATAGATATAAACATAAATAGACTCTAAGTTCAATCAGACTCTATGCGAGCGATCCAAATAATCAAGAAGGAAGAAGTAGTGCCATGGTATTGTAGGAATTTAGTAGCACAGATATGGGTTGATATCTCGAAGTTTGACGAAATCTTTTTTAAACATGTTTTTAGAGAAGGAAATCAAGTAGCTGACTATCTATCGAAGCTGAGCAAGTCCTCATGTAATGAAATTTTGTATCATATCCCTCCAATGGACCAAAAAATGTATGAATTGGTTAAAAGGGATAAAGAAGGAAAAATGTACTTGTGCTCTTGATTAATAAAAGGTTGGGGTCACCTTAACCCCTAGCCATTTCAAAAAAAAAAAAAAAAAATGATGTGGACATGAGACTAGCAGATTATTGAATTTCTCCCAGCTTTGATGATATTCTTCAGTCACCTTCCCTTTGAAAATATTGATGGCTTGCTACATGGCATCTGTCTTCTGGGGTGGGTAGAACTTGTTCATAAACTTTGTTCTCAACTTCTCCCAGTTGTTGATTGAATTGATCGGCTGTGCAGTTAACCATTTAGATGCTTTGCCTTCAACTGAGAGTGGAAAAAGAATTATCTTGATACTCTCATCCCTGATATTTTAGTTCTTGAAAGTTCTGAGAACTGATAGAAATTTGGTCATGTGAACATAAAGATGAACATTGTCTGAACCATTGAACTTTGGAAGCATAGAGATTACTGATGCTCTAAGTTCAAACTGGTTAGCTTCTATCTCTGGAAAAACAATACTGTTGGGTGGGTCTCCAATGATTGGTGATTAGAAATCACTCAGCTTCTTCCTCTGTTGTGCTTGCATGGGTGGGATAGCTTCAGGACTATTTAGGTCCACAACACCTCCATTATTGTGTGCGGCCATTGTATCAATCTTGTCTAGTATTCTTATGAGTTGGTTGTTAAACCTTGTACACTATTGTGTTCTTACCGGATGATGAAATGGACGACGGGGCATACACTAGAAAATGCTATACGAAATGACGAAAAACTATCCAACTATGCTTGAATGCAATTAAACTAATATGCAACTATTCTAAAGTACACTAAAATGCAAAGCTACATTCCTTCAACTGGGTTGGGCTTTGCAGCTAGTATCTCGCCCATTGTCTAAAGCTGTCTCTTCTAGGGTTATGGTGAATCACTTGGATTGCTTAAATACCATGGCCCACAGACGAATGTCCGTTTGTCAAGATTCAGACAAGAAACACTAGAGTTCGATGTTTCACTGTGTTGTCGTACAACTTCAATTGTTGAAAAGGTCCTAAATGCAATTATACTAGAAATCAATAATACTCAACTACGATGCAACTATACTAAGAATGAAATAAAAAGAATGAAGATTCGACTAACCTAAATGGTAGATCTTGTCTTTGAGATGTCCTCCAAGCTTCTCTCTTTCTCAAAAGGATGGATGATGTGGCTAAAATTACCTCAAGATCCAAAGTTCTAATCTTGAAAGAAAACGTTAAACATAAACAACTTAAAATGGTAGCGACGCCATTTGACACGCACTCCTTTTGTGTGTGTAGATGGATGATGGATGATGTAGATAGATGATGGTTGTTGAACAAAATAGAAGTGTATCAAAACCTAATTATCCCTCAATGAGTAAAGGATGAGTAGGATATCGTTCCACTTTTAAGTGTATGTTATATGAAGGACAGGACTGGAAAGGGTAAAAACTATGATTGTAGAGATTGTAGATTCTAATGCTAAACTAAACTAAACTAACTAAACTATTAAGAATTTATAGGAGAGAGAATTCAAGAGATTAGAATCCACCGTTACCTTTGATCTGTGATCTTCTGTTTCATGGTTGTTCTCACAAGTAGACTATAATTAGGCAATCGAGTGAGTGCCGATACTCTCTTGGATAAAACATCATTGACAAATAACTCTACTTAAGGTTGTTCCTATGTTAATGCTATTAATATCTTCTTTCCTTTTATGTAAGCTTGGACAGCCATTCAATGTATTACTGAGAGCAACATCAAGGAGTACTTCCTAATAGGGCAACCATTCAATGAATCACCACTTAAGGCAAACACAAAGAATACTTCCCCTAGGCAGCCACTCCCTGAGCTACCCTTTCTAGGGTAACACAAAGAATACTTCCCTAACTCTAAAGAACTACACTACTAGAAGAAAAGTACAGAACACTAGCATGATATTAATATTACAAAACATAAACCCTATTCTATACTTCCATCCCCTAGTGTGGGTAATGGATCTAATAACTAAAAACATAAAGAACTAACTCGATTGGAGAACAACATGAACTAGAAGAATCATCAAACCCTAAGCACCGACTTCATCTCCTCCCTTGAAGTAGAAGATTAGCCTTCCATAAAGAAGGAAGAACACGAAGAACGAGAAGAAGAAGAGTCGAAGAACATAAGACTAGAAAGGCTACTTATCAAGACTCGACTAGTGAAAACCGAATCTTTTATTATTAATCTATGTCTGCCTCAATTTCTGGGGACAATGATAATAGCCCAAAACTGTAGTTTTAACCCCTTAACAATCATACTTTTAGACCAATTATGCGAGTAATAAATAAGAGTTAATACCGATTACGTGCTTTTATGTATTTCAGGCATTGAAGTCAATTATGTGCAGAAATATGCCACTTTGGCGAGATAAAGGAGCAAGGGTTGGTTGCTAAGAAGTTATGTGATTAAAGGCCAAGATTCAAGGAGAAAAAGCCTTTGTAAAGCCTAGTCAAAAGCTGAAAAGTCAAAGTCTACACGGGCAGAAACTGTGCACAAAGTTAGTCGAAATTCCAAAGACCATATCTTTGGACTCATGCCTCAGAATTGGGCGTACCTTATGTCAATAATACCAGCTCGGAAAGAGCTTTCCAATGGTCCAAGCCTTGCTCCAATCAGAGGAGTGGAAGTGGACGAAAACCTTGTGGAAGCCAAATCCAGCTGAAGAGCCCTTTCTGGACTGAAAGAATTGGGTTTTGGGCCCGATTTTCCGGCCCAAAACATGGCTCCAAGCCCATGCACGATTTTTTGATCTGAAGATATAAAAACAAAAACTTAGCTCTTTGTTAATGGTAGCTTAGTAGTAGAGAATTGTTAATGGTAGCTTAGTAGTAGAGAATTGTTAATTATAGCTAGGGTTAGAAAAATAGATCTAGATTAGAAATTAGAAATTAGTTTTACATGAATTAATTAGTTTTTATTCTTGTTTTAAATTTAGTATTCAATTATTGTTATTTCTATTCATTAGATTAATCAATTTAGTTCTTCATAATCTAGTTTCCATTAGAGAATAATTCTAGATCTAGTTTTCACTCCATTAACTAATTAATTTTCATTTCATCTTGTTTTTAATTTAGTATTTGAATCATTGTTATTTCTTCACTGGATTAATAAAAGTAGTTAGTTATTGATAATCTTAGTTTGGGTTATTAAATTACTTAGATCTAAATTCGGTTATTAGTTGTTATTCATTTCTTAGCTGTTTAATTTAGATTGAATGCTTGAGTAGATCAATATAGTAAAGTTATAATATTTATATGACGTCTTCTTTGGATTCAATAAGAAATGATAGCATAATGATTCTAGGCTAAACTTCCATTAGAGGGGGTTGAAGAAGCCTTGTTGAAGCTTGATTTGTGTTAGTGTAGAGTTGTCGTAATTTCCATTCCATTCTAGAAATGAGTAGGTCACCATGAGAATGGGTTTGATCATTCACATGCTAGATGTTAGTTGGTAGAAATTACCATGAACAACTAGGGATTAGGAAGAACCAATTGTTCTCGCCGAGTTCAATTCGATTCTGACAGTCGTAGCCATTAGTAAATTAAGTCGAGTTAAGGTGGAATCAATCCCCCCTAATTCTTTATCATAGAATCAATGTAGTATTTCCGTAGTTTGAATCATTTTCGTTAATATCTTGTTATTTGAAATTGCATCGTAGTATAATCCCACCATTACTCTCATTAGACTTTGGATAGACTCCAAATATAAGAAAACATTGAATACTAAGGAACTAGAAGTGGAACGAATCTTTTACTCCACTCTATTTCGATAGATTTGAGAGTAGAAATCTTTGATAACATAGCAATGTTAAGTTCTAGTTTTACTTGCGTTTGAACTTCACCGTTTATGCGTAGGTAAGACTATATCATTTTACGTTTATCAAATGGCGCCGCTGCCATCTTAGTTCCCTTTAGTATTATTTTTTTTAGAATTGATAGTTTTCCAAGTCCCATAACCCACCCACCCTTGTTTGATTCTCACTGTGGTTGTCCGTTTTAGCACTAAAAATTTTCCTCGCAAAATTATGCGGAGCACGACCCGCGCCCTAGGCAGGCCAAACTGGAGTGCGACTGCTTAACTCACTGAGCCGAAAGCACCCCCCCCCTCCTCAAGGCAAAATTGAAGCACACCGCTTCCAAACGCTGCTGAACTCCAAATTTACTTGAGTGCGATCTGCGCCTGATAAACGTAAAAAGACTCGTTTAGTCTACCTACGAAATGAACGTTGAACTCAAAACGTAAGTAAACTAAGACTTTCTATGATTCGTTTTTATCAAGTTTATTCTACTCTCAAGTCGATTGAACGAAGTTGGAATAGAAGATTCGTTCCACTCCTAGTTCTTTAGCATGTGATTGTTTTCTAGTCTAACTAATCGGTCTTATCTCTAATGAGAGTTTTATGAGGGGGAGTTATACTACAATGCAACTACCCACAAGATGCAACTAGTTCAATAATTAAACAGCTATTGAAATACTACGTTGATTCTATGATAAGGAGTTAGAGGGGGAATTGATTCCTCCTTAACTCAACTTAATCCACTACCGACGAATCGTCGTAATCCGAATTGAACTGCTACGCAGAACAATTGGTTATTCCTAATCTCTAATTACACATGGCATTTCTACCAATTCATAACTAGAATGTGAACAATCAAAACCCATTCTCATGGTGAACTAATTATTTCTGGCGTGGAATAGAAATTACGACGACTCTACAATAAACGGAATCAAGCTTTCATCAAGGCTTCTCAACCCCCTCTAATGGAGTTTTAGCCGAGAATCATTCCGCAATCATTTCCTATTAACTTAAAACTAAACATACTATAAATAATTGAAATTTACTAATCTAAATTAACAATAATAAAAATCTAATTAATAACTAAGAATTGAAACAAACAAGAATTTAAACTAGATCTAGAAATTGAATGACAAAATCGAATTGACAAGTAGCTATTTTATTTATCAAAACTAATGAAGAACGATCATTCAATACTATATTAAAACAAGAATAAAACTAATTACTTTAATCTAATTATATTGAAATGAAAACAGATCTAGAAATAAGGTTTAATGGAGGCTAACTAATTTTATTCTAACCTAACTATCTACCCTTAATTCTCTACCTATCCTCCTTTTTTTTTTTAACCAAGAGCTAACTTTTGTTTTTATACTTTCAGATCCAAAAATCGTGCATGGGCTTGGAGCCATGTTTTGGGACGGAAAAACAGGCCCAAAACCCAATTCTTTCAGTCCAAAAAGGCCTCTTCAGCTGGATTCGGCTTCAATAGACTTTTCGTCCACTTATGCTTCTCTGATTGGGCCAAGTCTTGGACCATTGGAAAGCTCTTTCCGAGCCGGTCGTTTTGACATAAGGTAGGCCCAATTCCGAGGTCTGAGTCCAAAGATACAGCCGGAGGAGGTTCTCGCTAACTTTGTGTCTTTGTTTACGCCCGTGTTGACTTTTCAGCTTTTGACCGGGCTTTACAAAGGCTTTGTCTTCTCGAGTCTTGGCCTTTAATCACAGAACTTCTTAGCAACCGACCTTTTCTCCTTTATCTCGCTAAAGTGGCACATTTCTGCACATAAGGGACTTTGAAGCCCGAAATGCATAAAACACGTGAATCGGTATTAACTCTTTTACTTATTATTCACATAATTGGTCTAGCAAGATGATTATTAAGGGGTTAAAACTACAGTTTTGGGATCTTATCAAACCACCCCCAAACAACATTTTGCTTGTCCTCAAGCAAATATGAGAAATTAGCATAAGTGACCAAAAAATGGAGTTCTATCTACTCTCGTTTATTTGAGTCGCGATTGCATTTTCTATATCGCATAAGGCGCTTAAACCACTAGGACTTCCCTAGTGGGCCGAGTTATAGCCTCGTGAGAGTTTTCCATGAAGGTACTCACAAACTTCATCTATACTACAATGACTAAGAAATAAAACTATTGTTTCCTTATTCATGCTCAACTATCTATACATCTCACTAGCAAATGAATAAGAACAACCAAGTCAAAAACCTAAGTTAATATATGCATAATAATCAATCATCTACAATAACATGTATATAATGAGTAATACTATGAATGCATAGCAGGTTCGTTTCTGAAACTCGGAATAGCGTCCTTAAGTAGGTTCTCACAATAATAGTCAAGATATAACACTCTGATTTTTCCACTCAAGTTTCGCTACTCTAGTGTGCAGTGGGCACACTTTACCTTACAATCTCAATGACACACACGGAAGCCGGAGTCGATCAAACACATCTGCCACTTACTATCACACTAACATATTCTTAATTGAGCTAGAGGTCTTTATTAGGTGTTTCGAGAATTAGGAGATGGTTTAAGAAGGAAGGAAATGGATATTCAAAAAGGACAAGTCTGAGATAATAGAGTCTTCATATTATGTAACTAGAGAAAACCTTGTTATTTACTTTTGCTTCTACACTTTGTTTCCATCCTTAGCCATATTTTTCTTTTTCTTTTCTTTGGCTTTTGACTCCCTTTTATTCTATTTTTGGAGTTTTAATTTCTTTTCTTTGGATGGAAACTTCTTTTCTTTATTTTCTGAAGCAACTAACTAATTTTTGTTTACACAGGTTTTTCTCTTCTTTTTTCTTCCTCATTCAATTCTCAGACTTATTCTAAATTGGGTAGGTTGAATTTTTTTTTTTATTTTGTTTTGTTTTTATAACAGGGTAAAGGATTTGTGGTTTATGAAAGGCTAAAGGAAGGCTCAGGGGGGTGACTAGCGGAAAATAATTCATAGGTTTGAATTTCTGGCTATATCGATCCAAAGAGGGCCTAAATTCTCGCTTAGGATATGGCATAGTGATCAAGCAAGTGGGCGTGTGATTTCTCTATCCGATTTTAATTCTCCCTTGTGTCATTTCTCAAAAGTTTAAGCTCATATAAGGCTTTAGGCTATATTCTCACAGGATTTGTAGAATAAGTACTCTAGCCTAGATTTCAGAAACTTCTTCGCTAACAATCATAGATACTCATGTAATATATTTATAGATAGATGCCAAGATTATTACCTACATATTAACCTAAGTTTCTAACAATTATTACGATGCAAAAGCTCGTTGAGACTTCTAGATTATTAAGAGCATAGAAAAGAAAACAATACCACTATTCCTAAGTGTATAGCATGAACTTATTTATTATATTTTTGAATTTTTGAAATTTTAACTAGAAAACAAATGCATATTATACATATCTATATCCTATCAGATGCCCTAATTACACGTGTTCCTATGCCCCAAACAAGAAACATGCTTTGTCCTCAAAGCATTTAAATAAAGAGGGTAGAAAAATACCATGGAAACGCGTGAAATTGTGGAACATCTGCAAAACAAGGTTAGAACATACTAATATAGGAAATAAAAACTGACGCAACTCTATAAGAGTTCCACCCATTATGGGGTTAACAAAATTAAATTGCTTGGGACATAAGCAGACACTAACTAAAACTAAAAACTTACCTTATCTCCCACTTTTATTCATCATCTTCGTCATCCTCTACTTCTTTAAAGAAGTGAGGTTCCTTCGTGTCCTGCCATGCCATGATAATTTGCCAGGCTTCACGCCATTTATCATCAATGGTTGCTAACCTATTAAGTGTCACTTGGTCTGACGGGGTGTAAGGTGCAACCTGATGAGGTTGTATCCTCCACCCTTGCCAAGTCATTGAACGGAAAGATCTAATATTACTATTGGTAGGTCGTACAGTGTCAACCGTAATCTAATCCGTGAAACGTGTACAAAAAATAGGGAAGAAACATAGCATAATACGGGAAATTAGAACAGGCATAAGAAGGTACTTTTGCCTCATGCTATGGGCTCGTGCTAAACTAGACATCAAAGTTCTGGGAATATCATAGAACCGGCGTCCCGTGGCTAAAGCAAGGAAAACGCTACAAGTGGCGTCATTCACAGAAGAAAAACGCTATTCCCCTAAAATGTTTAGCATAATCCAAAACATAACAGTTCCTATGTTCATGGACAGGCTACCAAGGGCGACGTTATATTCCCCTTGGTCCTCGATACGGAAAATGCCTGCCCCATAAGCCTCGTTCAAAAACTCATAAGTGTAAACATGCATATTATCTACCCAATAGCACCATGGGTCTTGTATCTCAGCGGGCATAGCAAGTCCTAGAACAAATGCTAGCAAGAACCTGGTAATTTCCATTGGTTCATCATCAATGTTGATGGAGAACACTTGTTCTCCATCCGGTCTCTCAAAGAAAATGCAGTTATTGTAAAAATAAGATGCAAGTGCTGGAGAATAAAGTTCAGCCGGTCTTACCATAAGCGGTTCCCAGCCTACGTATGTGATCACCTCGCGAAACCAAGCACCATAAGTAGTGCTTTGGAACAAATCTTCGAAAGACTGTTCCGGTATTATTATAGGAGATGTCATCTCAAAACTACGCTCTGGAACAGCTGCAAATGAACCGGAAACAACCCGCAGAAAACTGGAATTTTTCTGGTCCACGGGAGTCAGGGCGCGAGGGAGCTCCACTTGGGCGCGAGTCGCGCTCTGTGTATTTTGGAATTCCAATGTTTGAGCGCGAGTTGCGCTTACCTTGGGCGCGGGCGCACTCTGAACAAAAATTTTGACAAAGTGTAGTGTAGAGGCTCCTTCCTCTCTGGAAGCGCCTCGAGGTCAGAGGTGACTTAAGTGAAAAATGAGACAAAACGTGGGAAACGTGGGAGTGAAAGGTGGGTGATGGAAGTTAGGTGTTGTGTGGGTTGTGAGTGTAGAATGAATGAAGTTTATATAGGTTTTAAGTTGCTAAAACGGATCGGGAAGTTGCCAAAAAGCTTTTACGGCAATTTTCGGAAATAATAAAATTTCCAACCCCGAAAACGGAAACAACTCATTTTCTTGATTCTAAAACAATCCTAATATCTTTTAGGTTGAAATTAGAATAGAAACTACGTATCTTATTGAGATTTCATCCTATCATTATATTTATTCATAGATATGCCTAACCGGCCATATTCTCACCCCATACTGAAAATAACTTCTAAAATTACTGGTAATCTAAAAATCATGTTCTAATTAAATAAAACCACCCCCAAACAATTTGGGAAGGTGGGATCAACAATAACCAATCACGCACAATTGTGAAAATAAACACATTATATTAATTCAAAGTACATTTAACTACAAAATTCAACTTGACGGAATTAAACCTTACATTAAAAATAAATAACAACAATAATAAATAGCAACATCCACTATCAATCTTCACACTCCCTAAACACCTCGCTACTAGTAGCGGAGGGCACACACTATAGAGGTGGCGCCTGAGCTCCTGAAGGGCCATCATCGGGTCGTCTTTTCGGCGGCGGCCTTCGTGCGTGAAATGGCTGTGTCCTCGGGGGCGGGAATCTGCGTGAGGTGGGAAGCGTGCAAGCATATCGGTCCAGAATTGGTGCTGAGCTTCTAGCTCAGTCCTCATCTGTTCCCACCGCTCATCCTCTCCCTGGGTACGGATCTCGAAGTTATGATGGATAGTTGCCTGTCGAGTCTAGAGGTCTTCGCAGATAGTGTTGAGTGAACGCATGCCCCGATGAATCACAGCCATGCGTTCAGCATCTGACCAACATCTCTCCAAGGCATCCGCATCAAGACAAGTCAAGTCCTCCTCATCCTCCGAGTCATCCTCATTTCCACCCTCCTCCTCGTCCTCTTCTCTATCCTCGTGCAATCTCCAAACTTGTTGGACACAATCCTTATAGATACGAGGATTACGGTGTAGGGTGATGTAAACCCTATCAGACGCCGGAGCTGCTTTCATCTTCAGCATGATCTTGGTTATTAAAATAGGGAGAGGTGCCAATGACTTCCCACTCCCCTAATCATGCTAAGCAAAAACTCCAAGATACAAAACTCGTACTTCTGCTCTTGGAGTATCCATAAAATGTGGAGGCAGGTCAGACCGATGTCGCTGACCTTGTCCTTCCCTAGGACGTTCCGACCCATCCGAAATGTTGTAGCCGCCACCGTTGGTCCGAGGGATGCCCTCGAAACACAATGGGAGTTTGTATTGTAGCTCCCATTGATAACAGTCGCGTTCATCAAAGGCTCTACCCCATCATACTGGGACTCCTGTAACGTGGCATCCAAATGGATTATAGGCGGAATACCTAGAATCTCAGCCAACAGCCCAGTAGTTAACTCCTTCCTCTTCTTCGCTACCATAACAAAAATCCTACTCCCCTCCAACTCTCTCGTGTTGTAAAACCGTCGGACCAAGTCTTCGTGGTAGAAGGCTTCGGTCGAGTACCACAAGCTATTCCAATCTCTACTAGCCATCTCGTCACCATAAAACGGCGCGAAGTGGTCGGCAGTAAAAACTTGCTCCGGCAAAATTCGACGTTGTTGAGCCATTGGAAGTTTGAATACGGTTTGGGGTTTGTAGAAGGTGTAGGAGTAATGAGGAACGACCTCACTAATCAAAAACGATGGTGGTGGTGTTGTGGTGGTGCGACAGCACCAATTTTTGGATTTTTCGGTGGTTTTTGGTGATTTGAATTGGTGGAGGTGGTGGTGGTGGTTAGTTGGAGATGATTTGGAGTGGGTATTGGATTGTGGGCGTGGGTTAATTGTTTTTCTTTTTAATTTAATTTTATTTTTAGGTTTTGGGTTTGAAGCTTTGTTAATGGCGGTGTGGAAGTGAAAACGATGAACTGATGGTGAAGGTAAAGGGGCGCGGGTTGGGCCCAAGCCCAATTCGAATTTTCCGAATTTTGGGATTTTTAGCGCGACTTCAAACTAAAATTGCCGCTCCGTTACCAGTCCAATTTTTGCGAATGAGATATGCAAATGATCAGGAGAGAATTTCCAATTCAATGATCCATAAAACACTCTATTCCGACATCGGATGACATACAAGATAGTGGAAAACACCTCGAAGTGTGTGTATAACGTAAGTTATGCGAACGAATGAACTCTAAATTTATAGATTATGTCAGCCCGAATCGGAACACAATTAAACGGCCTAAGCAACTCTAGTGGGACATCAAACATTCTAGGACGAAAACACGAACACCCCACCCCCAAACAAATTTTTTACAACAGAGTTTAGAAAATTTGTTTTTTACAATTAGGTCTTTTAAAGTCAGATTCCCGAGACTTCCTAGATTACTATGTTTATTTTTTTATTTTTTTTTATTTTCTTAAGGAAAAACAATAAGCAATAAGGACATAATTCACTCCATAGAGAAACATGACTCGAAAATCCGAGAAAACATGCAAGAGTGGAAAACGTGAATTATGTTAAACGTGGACTTAGGATCCGGTACTTACAGCCACACACTCCATAGAGAGGGCCCGGTTACCTTAATGGTGCACTTACCAATATATGGAAATAAAAGGAACTGCACCAAACACAAAAATTGAGTCGTTTAAAGTCAGATACTCGAGACTTTATCTAAACATATGTATGAACATGTAGTTTATCATATATCAACAACCGAAATAGTTGTGGATCATTCCATAAATAAATATCACAGAAAACATATCCAAACACAATCAAGCACCAAGATTTTCTATGACGCAACCTAGTGAAATGAAGGCAAAGTCGGATAGACCTAAAACGTAACCTAGCATGCACCTTATTTTTCATCTTTGAACGAGAGGGTGTCCTAGTGAATAAGTGTGGAAAAGTGAATGGCTGTGGAAGGTATTGTGGATATGGGTAAGTTGTAGAAGGAAAGCATGGAAAACATGAGGATGTGGGTTTAGCACAAAACTCATTCATGGTGTAGTTAGGGTCTGTCTCAAGTTTGAAAATGAAGGTGTCAAATGGTTTGTCCTTCTGAAGTATCTGTTTGCTAGGAGGATTTAAAAAATTATGAAGCACAGGAGAAACAAAAGGATCGAGTGTAAACTCGAGATTCCTTTGAAAGGGTGGAAGGAGGGGAGTCGAGGTGGATGTTGTGCAAAGTAGTTCTTGATAGGGTGACTCATCACCTGCTCTAAGAAACTCATCGAATTCCTCATCTAGATTGGTCATATCTACATTACTATGATAGTCCTCTATATCTTTGAGGAAGTCCTCTATCTCATCCTCGTCCATTATATGTGTATCGACTAGTGTAGGGATGAAAATGTTGGAGTCTGAACTTCCAAAGGAAAGAAATTTGGGCATATGATTATCAGGGAACGTGTTGTTGGAATAATCTCGGCCGAGCTCTCGATCATGCTAACCTCTCCTCCATAGAAGCGAATCGGGTACATGTGTCTTTTTTTTAAAAACATTTACTTCAACAGCAAGATAGCCAAAAGACATGGACATTGAACCATCGCGGCAATTAATGAGCACGTTGGCAGTGGACGGGAAAGGACGCCCTAAGATGATCGGACCCAGTCGTTAGCGACTTACAGATCGAGTATGACAAAATCAGCCTGGGATAGTAGAAATCCCGAACTTTTACCAAAGACGTTCTAAACCACACCCTTAGGATACTTAATAGACCGATCGACTAATTGCAACGCCATTTTAGTGGGTTGCATCTTGTCTAGACCTATTTGTCTATACAAATAAAACGGGAGTAAGTTAACACTAGCCCCCGTGTCTAATAACGCGGTCGTCGTATAGGAATCTCCTAAGGTGCATTGTACAGTAGGACGACCAGGTCGTTGTACTTAACTATTCCGTTATGTTCAGATAGAGTTGGGAATTGTTCTATTAAAAAGGCGTCTTTTGGTATATTGGTCTTACGCCTAGTAGTACACAACTCCTTAAGAAACTTAGCATGGTGTGGTAGCTTTTTAATAGCTTCGAGGAAGGGAAGGTTTATAGTTAGATTCTTGAAAACATCCCTAATCTCCTCATAATTTGTATCCCTAGTTAATATGGCTAATTTTTGTGGAAATGGTGGTTTCTGTCTATATTTAGCAATGGTATCACCTGGATGTTTAACCGTGGCTTTCTTTTTCTTAGGATGTGTTTTAACTGGTACCTCTACAGTGGTAGGCTCTTCAATTTCTATTTCAGTATCTAGTAAAATAGCAGGTGTAGGGGCTACTGGTGGGGTAACTATAGGCATAGTTACCTTGTTATCAACCACTCTGCCAGAACGGAGAGTGGTGATGGCATTTAGCTCACCTACATTTTCATATTCATTACTAGTATTATCGGTTACCTCAAAGGCTGTGTTTGTTGTTTTAGGATTAGGTATTGCGTGACCTGGAAACACACCTTTGGGTTGGTCTTTATCTTGAGCCAACTGTTGGGTTAAATTATTAACGGATTGTAGAAGCTGTTGGTTAGATTGAGCCATGGTTTGGAAAAGTTTTTGGCTCACTTGTATGAAGGTTTCAAGGTGATCCGGTTGTGTGGGTGTAGTAGTCACGGGTGGTGTGACTGGAACTATTTCACATGAATTATTTATGGGTTGATTTTGATAATTATTATTTACCGGAATGATACCTCTATTAGCATTATAATTATTATAATAACTACCTTGACCTTGTGCTTGACCTTGTCGAGGTTGCACTTGGTTGTTATAATTATTAAAATTACCCTGACCCTGTCCTTGTCGTGGTGGAGCTTGGTTAAAACTGTGCGTTGGCCTAACATATTGATTATTGTACCCTGGAGGTGTGACGTGTTGGTTATTTCTCCAACCGAAGTTGGGATTTTGTCTCCAAGGGGCGTTAGGTTCACTATTAATAGAACAAGCATTTTCATAGGCTATAGGACAATGGGAGTCGGGATGCTCAGGACTCCAACAGAAACTACATGGATTTGACTTTACATTCATGACGGGGGACGACTTTTGTTGTACAGAAATGACGTCTACCTTTTTAGTGAGTGATTCGATTAGAGTTTTAAGCTCGGGATCGTGTTTCATCTCAAACATACCGGCGGCCTTAACTGTATTAGAAGAACTAGCGGAGTGGTAGATATCGTCACTACCCCCCGTTGTTATTTATTTCGCTTTAGTTTGATCCTCTAAAAAATTTATAAGCCTCCGAGGCTCCTTTGCTTAAGAAACTACCCCCATTCATTATGTCAAGGACTTCTTTATGGTGGTGTAGAAGTCCTTTGAAAAAGGCACGAACTAGCGTGTCTTTCGCTAGGTTATGATGTGGACATTCTATAAGGAGATCGGTAAAACGACTCCAAGCCTCTGAAAATGATTCATGAGGATTCTGTCGAAAGAAATGAATCTTGAAAAGTATCTTATCCGTCTTTAGGGGTGGGTAAAAATGTTCCATAAACAATGAACAAGTTTAGCCCACGAGTCCACGCACTAGGCTTGGGCGTTAACCAAGATGCCGCCTTATCGGCTAAGGTGAAAGGGAATACCCTTAGTTTAATTTGTTCCCCAACCGTAGGATGATGGAATGTTGTAAGGACTTGTTCAATCCTACGCATGTGTTGGTAAGGTTTTTCATGGTCTAAACCATGGAAAACGGGTAACAAATTAAATATGTTTGGGGGAATTCAAAAATCCCCTACTGGGTCTGCTAGAACGATGCAAGATTTAGGGCTATCACTCAAAGCTTTGTAAAAGTCGGAGAGAGGAGTCTCTCCGTCTTCAGGCATTATGTCAGGTGGTGTGTGTGGAAGTATAGCTAGAGGTGTAGTGGGTGGTATACTAGATAGGCGTGCTTGTTGGTTTTGCCGTGTAATTACGTTAGGTGTTTTTGTTCGTCCAGACCTTAATCTCATACAAGGCTAAGACTAAACTTAACTAAACACGATAACACTCCAAACAATCCTGATATACTAGTATAAACCTCTAACTGGAGATGCGAGGTGAGGAAGAAAGGAATACCTGACTGCGTCCTTGCTTCGCTTATGAATAGCGTCTTGTTTACATGTGTTCAGTGTATATAACAAGTTAGGACACTGAAAAACTTAAAAACTCGGAGTTCGAAACAAACCTGCGGAAATCCGGAAATTTCAGCTTAGAGCGGGCGCCACTATATGGGGGTGGTCGCTTTCGATTAAGTTTGAAGTTCCAGTGTTTGGGCACGGGTCGCGCTTGGTATGGGCGCGGGCGTGCTCCGTTTAACTTCAAATTTACGATTGTTAGAGCTGGGCGCACTATATGGGGATTCCTCGTAACTTCGCGGAATTTTTTTCAAATCTGAAACGGACAACCACAGTATGAATCAAACAAGGGTGGGTGGGTTTAATGGGACTTAAAAATGACTAATTTTACTACGAAAACGATGCTAAAGGTAACTAAGACGGCAGCGGCGCCATTTGATAAATGTAAAAAGACTCGTTTAGTCTACCTACGAAATGAACGTTGAACTCAAAACGTAAGTAAACTAAGACTTTCTATGATTCGTTTTTATCAAGTTTATTCTACTCTCAAGTCGATTGAACGGAGTTGGAATAGAAGATTCGTTCCACTGCTAGTTCTTTAGCATGTGATTGTTTTCTAGTCTAATTAATCGGTCTTAAGTCTAATGAGAGTTTTACGAGGGGGAGTTATACTACGATGCAACTACCCACAAGATGCAACTAGTTCACTAATTAAACAGCTATTGAAATACTACGTTGATTCTATGATAAGGAGTTAGAGGGGGAATTGATTCCACCTTAACTCAACTTAATCCACTACCGAATTAATCGTCGTAATCTGAATTGAATCGCCACGAGAGAACAATTGGTTATTCCTAATCTCTAATTACACATGGCATTTCTACCAATTCATAACTAGCATGTGAACAATTAAACCCATTCTCATGGTGAACTAATTATTTACGGCGTAATAGAAATTACGACGACTTCTACGATATAACTGAATCAAGCTTTCATCAAGGCTTCTCAACCCCCTCTAATGGAGTTTTAGCCGAGAATCATTCATGATCATTTCCTATTAACTTAAAACTAAACATACTATAAATAATTGAAATTTACTAATCTAAATTAACAATAATAAAAATCTAATTAATAACTAAGAATTGAAACAAACAAGAATTTAAACTAGATCTAGAAATTGAATGACAAAATCGAATTGACAAGTAGCTATTTTATTTATCAAAACTAATGAAGAACAATCATTCAATACTATATTAAAACAAGAATAAAACTAATTACTTTAATCTAATTGAATTGAAATGAAAACAGATCTAGAAATAAGGTTTAATGGAGGCTAACTAATTTTATTCTAACCTAACTATCTACCCTTAATTCTCTACCTAGCCTCCCTTTTTTTTTTTTAACCAAGAGCTAACTTTTGTTTTTATACTTTCAGATCCAAAAATCGTGCATGGGCTTGGAGCCATGTTTTGGGCCGGAAAAACAGGCCCAAAACCCAATTCTTTCAGTCCAAAAAGGCCTCTACAACTGGATTCGGCGTCAATAGACTTTTCGTCCACTTTTGCTTCTCTGATTGGGCCAAGGCTTCGACCATTGGAAATCTCTTTCCGAGCCGGTCGTTTTGACATAAGGTAGGCCCAATTCTGAGGTCTGAGTCCAAAGATACAGCCTTCGGAGGTTCTGCTAACTTTGTGTGCTGTTTCTGCCCGCGTTGACTTTTCAGCTTTTGACCGGGCTTTACAAAGGCTTTGTCTTCTCGAATCTTGGCCTTTAATCACAGAACTTCTTAGCAACCGACCTTTTCTCCTTTATCTCGCTAAAGTGGCACATTTATGCATATAAGGGACTTTGAAGCCTGAAATGCATAAAAACACGTAATCAGTATTAACTCTTACTTATTATTCACATAATTGGTCTAGTAGTATGATTATTAAGGGGTTAAAACTACATTTTTGGGCTCTTATCAGCGCCCTACCAAGGCAAAACATGAGCGCCACCCACGCCCAAACGCATGGACTCCAGTTTTCCCTGAGCGCGATCTGCGCCCTCTCTAGGCCTATTCTGAGCGCGACCCGTGCCCTCTGCTGAAATTGCCCGATTTCCACAGGTTTCTTTCAAATTTCCATTTCTTTCAAGGTTTTCAGTGTTCTAACTTGTTATATACACTGAGCACGCGTAAACAAGATGCTATTCATAAGCGAAGCAAGGAGGCTTTCAGGTACTCTTTTCTTCCACACCTCGCATCTTCTGTTAGAGGTTTATACTAGCATATCAGGATTGTTTGGAGTGTTGTTGTGTTTAGTTAAGATTGGTCTTAGCCTTGCATGAGATTAAGGTCAGGCCGAAGAAAAACGCCTAACGTAATTAACCGACAATGTCAACAAACACGCCTTTCTAGTATACCACCCACTACACATCTACCTAGTAGACCACACACACCACCTGACATAATGGCTGAAAAAAGAGAGTCTCCTTTCTCTGACTTTTACAAAGCCCTGAACGATAGTCCAAAATCTTGCATCGTTCTAACAGACCCAGTGGGGAATTTTAGAATCCCCCCAAATATATTTAATTTGTTACCCGTTTTTCATGGGTTAGACCATGAAAAGCCTTATCAGCACATGCGTAGGATTGAACAAGTCCTTACAACATTCCACCATCCTACGGTTAGTGCTGAGCAAATTAAACTGAGGGTATTTCCCTTCACTTTAGCCGATAAAGGCGTCTTGGTTAACTTGCCCAAGCCCTAATTACAGAGACTTCGTGGGCCAAACTTGTTCAACTATTTATGGAACATTTTTACCCACCCCTGAAGACGGATGAAATGCTTTCCAAGATTAATTTCTTTCGACAGAATCCTCATGAATCATTTTCAGAGGCTTGGAATCATATCACCGATCTCCTTATAGAGTGTCCACACCCTAACCTATCGAAAGACACGTTAGTTCATGCCTTTTTCAAAGGACTTCTACACCACCATAAAGAAGTCCTTGACATAATGAATGGGGGTAGTTTCCTAAGTAAAGGAGCCTCAGAGGCGTATTAATTTTTAAGAAGATCAAACTAAGCGCAATAATAACTGGGGGGTTAGTGACGATATCTCCAGTTCTGCTAGTTCTTCTACAACAGTTAAGGCCGCCAGTATGTTTGAGATGAAACCCGATCCTGAGATTAAAACTCTAATCGAATCTCTCACTAAAAAGGAAGAGGTTATTTCTGTTCAACAAAAGCCTATCCCCGTCATGAATGTAACCTTTATTCCATGTAACTTATGTTTGAGTCCTGGGCATCCTGACTCCTACTGTCCTCTAGTCTATGAACATCCATCTGCATAGCCGGACAATGTTTGTTCCATTAATAGCGAACCTAACGCACCTTTGAAACAAAACTCCAACTCCGGTTGGAGAAATCTATATAACAAATTAGGGAAGGGTTGGGAACGATCCGACGCTCTAAACACTTTCTCAGAGTTTCACCCTGTTTATGACATGGCAGAATCTACGGGTATTTGGTTGTATGTCTCTTTAGTTAACGCAGACCGGTACACAGTATCGCGATTTCCTCCAAATAAACCAACGCCTCCCCCTTCTTATTTTCTCCTCACTCTCATCCCTACCGCCCTCATTTCTATCACTCCAAATTTCACTCCAAATTTCTAATTTCACTCTCATCCCTACCAACACTCCATATTTCTCTGCCTCTTCATTTAACCCATTTAAATTGGTTATTCCTCATCCATCTACCTCTGTTTTGGAAAGGTTACTGCACTGTTTGGTTTGATTTGGTGGTTATTATAACAAATGCATCAACTGATATGCATTTTATATCTACTTTTCAGGTTTTGCATCCGAAGAATCTTTTTGCACCGACATTACATTTTAATTACAGCTACTTTGAATTGGAGGCTCCTAAAGGTACTCTATTTCCATTGTTATATTATTACTCCAATTTATACTTTCCATGGATATGTGTCAATGAATTCGTTGCTCATATACCAAGGTAAGGTACTTCTATTTTCCACAGTAAAAAACCTTAAGTTTGGTACTTAAAATTGTTTTGTTGGTTTTTTTCTTTTAGTTTGTAAGGTGTCTAGATCTTGGTTATCCCTTGTTTAAATCTCATTTTTTGCTACTTGATTCCAAAGTGTACTCTTTTTAATAGAATCTTAGATCCACACTTCCACTGTGAACTTCTTAAATCCACCTTAGAAGTGGCGGGCATTGTCAGCTAAGCATTTTGTTGATGGTCACCAATCTTCTTAGGAATGTGACAATGTCTTATCACCCCATTCAATTGTTGCCTGAGCCACGTACATTAGATTTGTGGATGAAGCTATTACTTATGTTGAAGTCTCTTTCTACCTGCATCATCGAGGTGAGAGGCGTGGGCTAGGGGGGATATTTTTCAATGACCTTAATAATTATGATCAGGAGATGCTTCTTGGCTTTGCCACAGGTGACTCTTGCAATTATTTAGTCCCTCTGTCCGGATGATGATTTTGTTATTGTGGTGTTCTATCCGCCAGTTCTACGTATAGCTGACATATTAATGGAAGAAAAAAACACTTGATAAATGTAGAAGTTGGTCACACGGTAGTGGGAGGTCACACGTTAGTGGCTTTCATGGGTAAGGTTTAAATTCAGTTAGTATTCCATTGTCAAACTTAAAATATATATGCTTATATGCTAATGGCAATGGCAATGATCATTATTTGCAGAAGGATACTGTTGGAGTAGGACAATTGAAAGACAAGTGCTTCAGATTCGTTTTACAAGTATTTGGAAGTCGTGCTTAGACAAGAGGTTGCGTTTTTCGATTCACAAAAGCTACTACTTGGAGATCATCAACAAGATATCCAAGGATACTTCACTCATACAAGAGGTTCTAAGTGAAAAGGTGCTATTATTAATCATCCTCATCTACAACATCATTATATTTATTTAATTTGTTCTATGTCTATCCATTACAATAATACGACACAATGAGACAACATATGAGTATAAAGAGAATGTGCAAGATTCTTAAAATCTAAGTTCATGGTTAACCATTATATATAGTGTCCATTAGAAATTGTTTTCTTTCTTTCCTCATAACTTAGAAAAAAATAGTTTTCTTTCTTCATATGGTAAGGTTTCTATGCTTGAGAAGTTATTCGAACAATATAATCTGATAAGATTCAACCAGTTTCTGAATCCAAACACTCAACTCCCTGGAAAGTTTTAGCGAATTGTGCCCACTAGGATGTTTTCTTTTAGTGAAGAGCCAACCAGGATTCTTCAGTATGCTACCTGATATCTATAAAATGTATAGTTTACCTACGAAATGAACGATGAATTCAAAACGTAAGTAAACTAAAACTAATCTTTTACACTCAATTATCAATCTTCAACTCTCAATGCGAATTGCACTAAGTGGAGTAATGAAGTTCGTTCCACTCCTAGTTCCCTAGCATGGATGTTTTCTAATATAACTAGTCATTCTTAAGTCTATGAGAGCTTTACGAAGGGGAATTATACTACGATGCAATATGAAATTGATTATTTAAATTTAAACTACGAATGCTATGGAAATATGATTGTTTTTAATCTAGATAAAGGATTAGGGGAATTGAATCCACCTCGAATCCAACTTAATAACCTAGTATAGATTCTTGTATCTCGATTCTCACGTTCTTACGGCAAGAATTTCGAGTTCTAATCCCTAGTGTTCATGGCATTCCTACCGGATACTAACTAGCATGTGAGGTCGTCCACCCATTCTCATGGCGAAACACGACCTTCTAGAGTGGAATAGATTCTACAACGATTCTATACTAAACAACTAAGTTTTCATCAAGGCTTCATCAACCCCTCTAATGGAGGTTTTAGCCTTGATTCATCAAACTAACATTTCCCATTGAATCTAAACTAAACATAATATAAAGATTCTAACTTTATGAAATTTAACTAATCTAAATTAAACAATAACAAAATCTAATTAACAACTAAGCATTGAATAACAAGTAGTAAATGAAATTAGATCTAACAATTGTAATTGACAAATCGAAATTGAATCAAGAACAACTATTTTATTATCTAATTCAAGGGAGAACAATCATTCAATACTAAATTTAAAACAAGAATAAAAACTAATTAATTAATCTAAAACTAGATCTAGAACTAAGGTTTAATGGCTACTTTTCTTATTCTAACCTAATTTATTTTCTAACCTAACTATCTACCATTAACAAAGAGCTAAGCTTTTGTTTTTATACATCCAGATCCAAAAATCGTGCATGGGCTTGGAGCCATGTTTTGGGCCAGAGAATCAGGCCCAAAACTCAATTCTTTCAGTCCAAAAAGGCCTCTTCAGCTGCAGTTGGCTTCAGCAGACTTTTCGTCCACTTCTACTCTTCTGATTGGGTCAAGGCTTGGACCATTGCAAAGCTCTTTCTGAGCCAGTCGTTTTGACATAAGGTAGGCTCAATTCCGAGGTCTGAGTCCAAAGATATGGCATTCAGAAGTTCTGCTGACTTTTACTCCTTTATCTCGCTAAAAGTGGCACATTTCGCATTATAATGGACTTTGAAGCCTGAAATGCATAAAAACACGTAATCAATATTAACTCTTACTTATTATTCACATAATTGGTCTCTAACAGTATGATTATTAAGGGGTTAAAACTACAGTTTTGGGCTCTTATCAAACCACCCCCCAAACAAAGATTTTGCTTGTCCTCAAGCAAAGATGAGAAATTAGAATAAGTGACCAAAAATGGAGTTCTAACTACTCTCGTTTCACTGAGTCGCGATTGCATTGACCATATGCAACAAGGCCTTAAACCACTAGGAATTCCCTAGTAGGCGAGTTATAGCCTCGTGAGAGTTTTCCAAATGAAGGTACTCACAAACTTCATCTATACTACAAATCGACTAAGAAAATAAAACTATTGTTTCCTTATTCATGCTCAACTATCTATACATCTCTCTAGCAATTACATAAGAATAACCCAAATCAGAACCCTAAGCTAATATATGCATAATAATCAATCATCTAAAAATAAACATATAACAATGAGTAATACTATGAAATGTAATAGCGAGGTTCGTTTAGAAAACTTCGAATAAGCGTCCTTAAGTAGGTCCTCACATAAATGTCAAGACAAAAAACCACTCTGATTTTTCCACTCAAGTTTAAGCTACTCCGGTTAATGCAGGTGGGCACACTTTACCTTACCATCTCAATGACACACACAGGCGGAGAGTCGATCAAACACATCTGCCACTTACTATCACACTAACCTACTCCTAATTGAGCTAGAGGTCTTTTTATTAGGTGTTACGGGGGATAGGAGATGGTTTAAGAAGGAAGGAAATGGATATTCTAAAGGACAAGTCTGAGATAATAGAGTCTTCATATTATGTAACTAGAGAAAACCTTGTTATTTACTTTTTTGCTTCTACACTTTGTTTCCATCCTTAGCCATATATATATATATATTTTTCTTTTCTTTTCTTTGGCTTTTGACTCCCTTTTATTCTATTTTTGGAGTTTTTATTTATTTCTATTTTTTTTTTTTTTCCTTGGATGGAAACTTCTTTTCTTTTTCTGGAAGCAACTAACTAATTTTTGTTTACCCGGGTTTTCTCTTCTTCTTTCTTCATCATTCTATTCTCGGACTTATTCTAAATTGGGTAGGTTGATTTATATTTTTATTTTTATTTTGTTTTTGTTTTGTAACAGGGGTAAAGGAATTGTGGTTTATGGAAGGCTAAAGAAAGGCTCGAGAGGGCTGACTAGCGGAAAATAATTCATAGGTTTGAATTTACTGGCTATATCGATCCAAAGAGGGCCTAAATTCTCGCTTAGGATATGGCATAGTGATCAAGCAAGTGGGCGTGTGATTTCTCTATCCGGATTTTACTTCTCCCTTGTGTCATTTCTCAAATGTTTTCATTTCATATAAGGCTT
The DNA here is from genome assembly GCF_015680905.1 of Coptis chinensis. Taxonomy (NCBI): domain Eukaryota; kingdom Viridiplantae; phylum Streptophyta; class Magnoliopsida; order Ranunculales; family Ranunculaceae; genus Coptis; species Coptis chinensis. Next base: position 567,073 of record NW_028238123.1, on the reverse strand, counting down.
TAGGCTATATTCTCACAGGATTTGTAGAATAAGTACTCTAGCCTAGATTTGAAACTTATTGCTAACAATCATAGATACTCATGTAATATATTTATAGATAGATGTAAAGATTATTACCTATATATTAACCTAAGTTTCTAACAATTATTACGATGCAAATGTGACACATTGAGACTTCTAGATTATTAAGAGCATAGAAAAGAAAACAATACCAATATTCCTAAGTGTATAGTATAAACTTTTTATTTTTTATTTTTAAGACAAATAATACCTAATGTACAACCTAATATGTGCTTAACATTTACATCGTGTTTCTATACCACCCCCAAACAATTTGGGAGAAGGGGGTTCATGAAGCGATTCAATAGCACAATTAAATTATGTAATTAACTAATTTTTATAATTTTTAACATTTTATAAATAAAAGTCGTAATTTTACATCCTAAAAGTGTCTAATTTTTGCAAATGTTTCTATCCCACCCCCAAAACAATCGAGCGCTTTGTCCTCAAAGTGTAAAGAGATAAGGAAAGAATTTACCATAGAAACGTGGCAAAATTGGCGTGCATAATAGAAATATTGTAACGATGATATGATAATATGAAGCACAATTAAACTGTTACGTACTAACTAACACAAACTCTACCGAGTAAACATGACAGGGCTTAGGGTGGCAACATGATTTGAAATGAATACCAAAATACACCACCCCCAAACAAAATTGGAAAACTCTTTTTAAGTTTGAAAATTTTGTTTGGCCTAAACTCTAGAAAGTTGGTATTGTACGAAAACTTGGGTCTTTTAAAGTCAGATTCCCTAGACTTGCTAGATTACTATTTTTATATCTTTAAACTTTTTTACTTTTTATGAATTAGGTTTAATATAAAGGAAAACAATAAGCAGTAAAGACATAATTCACACCATAGAGAAACATGACTCCAAAATCGAGAAAACATGCAAGAGTGGAAAACGTGAATTATGTGAAATGTGGACTTAGGATCCGGTACTTACAGCCACACACTCCATAGGGAGGGCCCGGTTACCTGAATGGTGCATTCACCAATATATGGAAATGAAAAGAAATGCACCAAACACAAAAATTGAGTTGGTTTATAGTCAGATACTCGAGACTTTATCTAAACATATGTATGAATATGCGGTTTATCATATATCAACAACCTAAATAGTTGTGGATCGTTCCATAAATAAATATCACAGAAAAAACATATCCAAACACAATCAAGCACCAAGATTTCCCTCTGGCCGCAGACCTAGTGGAATGAAAGTGAAGTCGGATAGACCTATAACATAACCGAGTAGGCACCTTATGTTTCATCTTTGAATGAGTGGGTGTCCTAGTGAATAAGTGTGGAAAAGTGAATGGTTGTGGAAGATATGGTGGATTGGGATAAGTTTTAGAGGGAAAACATGGAAAAATGAGGATGTGGGTTTAGCACAAAACTCATTCATGGTGTAGTTAGGGGACCTCTCAAGTCTAAAAATGAAGGTGTCAAGTGGTTTATCCTTGGGAAGTATTTTTTACTAGGTAGATTTAAAAAATCATGAAGCCGCAGGGGAGAAACTAAAGGATCGAGTGCAAACTTCGAGGTTCCTTTGAAAAGGTGGAGGGTGGGGAATATTGGTGATGGAAGGTGAATGATTCTCAGCTAGAGCTCTCAAGTCCATATCATCGAAAATCTTGATATATGCAAGACATTCCTCAATAGGTGGGTCAAAAGGATCAACTTTGGGATAGAGATTGAAAAATTCATCTTCCGTCATAGCATCAAGGGATGAATGGTTGTTGGCAAGGGGGGACTCGCTGAAGTGGTAAAGAAGTGGTGCAAAAAGAGTTGCAGGAATTCTTCTTCGATTTAGATCTACTACTAGGAGTCAATGTTAAAGTCGAATTTCGAAGGAAAGGAATTTGTTAATCTGTTTCTCCTGAAACATGTTTTTGAAGTAATCTTGAGCTAAGCTCTCGATCATGCTAACCTCTCCATTTGTAGATGAATCGGGATCTTGTGTCCTTGTTTTGAAAACATTTACCTCAACGAAAAAGATGGCCAAAGGACAAGGACATCGAACCATCGCGGCGGTTTATGGCCAGCGTTGGCGTGTAAGAAGGGGCGCCCCTAAAATGATAGGTACAGAGTCGTTAGTGACTTACGTGTCTAGGACAACGAAGTCGGTTTGGGTAGTAAAAATTTTTGGACTTTAACCAAAGACGCGTTTTCAACCACACCCTTAGGATACTTAATAGACCGATCAGCTAATTGCAATGTCATTTTAGTAGGTTGCATCTCCTCTAGACCTATTTGTTTATACAAATAAAATGGGAGTAAGTTAACACTAGCCCCCGTGTCTAGTAAGCGTCGTCGTGTGAGAGAATCTCCTAAGGTGCATTAGATGCAAATAGGGCGACCGGGGTCCTTGTACTTAACAATTCCATTATTTTCGGATAAAGTTGGGAACCTGCTTCGGTTAGAAAGTCGTCTTTAGGTATGTTGGTCTTACGCCTAGTAGTGCACAACTCCTTAAGAAACTTAAGCGTGGTTAGGTAGCTTTTTATAGCTTCGAGAAAAGGAAGGTTTATCGTTAGATTTTTGAAAACGTTCCTAATCTCCTCAAAGTTAGTATCCCCGGTTAGCATGGCTAATTTCGAGGGAACGGTGGTTTAAATCTATATTTAGTGTATGGCTCGACTTGATGTGTAACCTTGGCTTTCTGTTTCTTAGGTTGTGGTTTAACCTGGTACCTCTACGATTGGTAGGTTCTTCGTTTCTATTTCGGTATCTAGTTCGATATCCGGTGTAGAGAATCTTGGTGGGGTAACTATAGGCATAGTTACTTTGTTATTAACCACTCTTCCAGAATGGAGAGTGGTGATGGAATTTAGCTCACCTACGGTTGTAGTTTCCATACTAGTATTACCGTTTACCTCAAAGGCTGTGTTTGTTGTTCTAGGGTTGGGTATTGCTTGGCCTGGAAACACGCCTTTTGGTTGGGCTTTTCTTGGGCTAACCTGTTGGTTTAAATTATTAACAGTTGTAGAATGTGTTGGTTAGATTGAGCCATGGTTTGGAAAAGTTGTTGGCTCACTTGTATGAAGGTGTCAAGACGATCCGGTTGTGTGGGTGTAGTAGTCACGGGTGGTGTGACTTGAACTATCTCGCGTTGATTATTTATGGGCGGATTGTGATAGTTATTATTTACCGGAACGATACCTCTATTAGCATTATAATTATTATAACTATATGGACCTTGTGCTTGACCTTGTCGAGGTTGTGCTTGGTTGTTATAATTATTATAATTACCCTGACCCTGTCCTTGTCCTGGTGGAGCTTGGTTATAACTGTGTGTTGGCCTAACATATTGATTATTGTACCCTGAAGGTGTGACTTGTTGGTTATTTCTCCAACCGAAGTTGGGATTTTGTCTCCAAGGGGCGTTAGGTTCACTATTAATGGAACAAGAATGTTCATAGGCTATAGGACAGTGGGAGTCAGGATGCTCAGGACTCCAACAGAAACTACATGGATTTGAATTTACATTCATGACGGGGATAGGCTTTTGTTGCACAGAAATAGCCTCAACCTTTTTTGTGAGGGATTCAATTAGAGTTTTAAGCTCAGGATCTGATTTAACCTCAAACATACTGGTAGCCTTAACTGTGGAGGAAGAACTAGCGGAGCGGGAGTAATCGTCACTACCCCCCCAATTATTATTACGCTTAGTCTGATCTTCCAAAAATTTGTAAGCCTCCGAGGCTCCTTTACTTAGAAAACTACCCCCATTCATTATGTCAAGGACTTCTTTATGGTGATGTTGAAGTCCTTTGAAAAAGGCACGAACTAACGTGTCTTTTGCTAGGTTATGGTGTGTGTGATAGTAGCTAGAGGTGTCGTGGGTGGTGTACTAGATAGACTTGTTTGTTGTTTTTATGGTTATAGTGGTGAGTATTCCCGCCTGTCACGCGGGTGACCCGGGTTCGATCCCCGGCAGCGGCGCCATTTGATATCTATAAAATGTATAGTTTACCTCTGAAATGAGCGATGAATTCAAAACGTAAGTAAACTAAAACTAATCTTTTACACTCGATTATCAATCTTCAACTCTCAATCACGAATTGCAAAAGTGGAGTAATGAAGTTAAGTTCCACTCCTAGTTCCCTAGCATGGATGTTTTCTAATCTAACTAGTCATTCTTAAGTCTATGAGAGCTTTACGAAGGGGAATTATACTACGATGCAATATGAAATTGATTATTTAAATTTAAACTACGAATGCTATGGAAATATGACTGTTTTTGAATCTAGATAAAGGATTAGAGGGGAATTGAATCCACCTCGAATCCAACTTAATAACCTAGTATAGATTCTTGTATCTCGATTCTCACGTTCTTACGGCAAGAATTTCGAGTTCTAATCCCTAGTGTTCATGGCATTCCTACCAGATACTAACTAGCATGTGAGGTCGTCCACCCATTCTCATGGTGAAACACGACCTTCTAGAGTGGAATAGATTCTACAACGATTCTATACTAAACAACTAAGTTTTCATCAAGGCTTCATCAACCCCTCTAATGGAGGTTTTAGCCTTGATTCATCAAACTAACATTTCCCATTGAATCTAAACTAAACATAATATAAAGATTCTAACTTTATGAAATTTAACTAATCTAAATTAAACAATAACAAAATCTAATTAACAACTAAGCATTGAATAACAAGTAGTAAATGAAATTAGATCTAACAATTGTAATTGACAAATCGAAATTGAATCAAGAACAACTATTTTATTATCTAATTCAAGGGAGAACAATCATTCAATACTAAATTTAAAACAAGAATAAAAACTAATTAATTAATCTAAAACTAGATCTAGAACTAAGGTTTAATGGCTACTTTTCTTATTCTAACCTAATTTATTTTCTAACCTAACTATCTACCATTAACAAAGAGCTAAGCTTTTGTTTTATACATCCAGATCCAAAATCGTGCATGGGCTTGGAGCCATGTTTTGGGCGAGAATCGGCCCAAAACTTCAATTCTTTCAAATCAAAAGGCCTCTTCAGCTGCAGTTGGCTTCAGCAGACTTTTCGTCCACTTCTACTCTTCTGATTGGGTCAAGTCTTGGACCATTGCAAAGCTCTTTCCGAGCCAGTCGTTTTGACATAAGGTAGGCTCAATTCCGAGGTCTGAGTCCAAAGATATGGCATTCGGAAGTTCTGCTGACTTTTGCTCCTCTATCTCACTAAAGTGGCACATTTCTGCACATAATGGACTTTGAAGCCTGAAATGCATAAAAACACGTAATCAGTATTAACTCTTACTTATTATTCACATAATTGGTCTAACAGTATGATTATTAAAACTACAGTTTTGGGCTTTTATCACTACCTTTGATGCAAATAATAATAGCAAAAGTCCTTCGCTGTGATGATAAGAAGTAGAGGGACCTTTGGATGCTATTAAAAGATTGCAACAAAATAGTATTAACGTACACTTCCTAAGAGAAAAATATAAAGTTCTTGGAGCCCTCATTTATGTTATAGATTTATATATAGCGAGATAATAGTTGCACACTATTAATAGTTTTTTTTTATCAATCATGTTCTACTTGGGCGCGCCGCGGACCCATCTTGTAAAAAACAATATGATGGAATTAACAATGAATAAGTAATTTTAGTCACTTCACTATATGATATAATTTAAGGACATTCCCCCATTAATTAAAGCTAATGGAGCATCTGATCTTCTTGTCTTGCAGGTGCCTATATTTTTAATGCACACATCTGTGTTTATGTCAGGACTTGCATTCTCAATTTACTTTTCTTGGAGACTTGCCTTAGTAGCCCTTCCTTTAATGATTCTACTAATCACTCCAGGACTGATCTATAGGAAGTACCTGATCTATTTATCTAAGAATTCCTACAACGAATATAGTAAAGCAAATACCATTGTCAAACAAGCACTAAGTTCAATCAAGACTGTCTATTCATTCACTGCAGAGAGGAGGATTGTGGAGAGGTCTCGGTGATATTGGATAGAACAGTGAAGGTGGGAATTAAGCAGGGGGTTGCAAAAGGGCTAGCTATTGGGAGCACTGGTCTGTCATTTGGAATATGGGCTTTTATTGCTTCGTATGGAAGTCATTTGGTTATGTATAAAGGAGGAAGTGGGGGAAGGATTTATGCAGCTAGGATTACCTTTGTCTTGAGCGGATTGTACGTAGTTCTATTCCATCATTGCACCTTGCATTTTCATATTTGTTTCTTGGTATTTCTGTTTTAATAAAAGTCTAATTATTATTAGACAATACTGGAGAAACTGTTATCTATATAGTCATCGCTACTGGTGATGTGTTTAGTAGTTGCATGGAAGCTTGCTCAAGAAACATGCCCACATCCCTTCCAAACTCCAGAGGCCAGCATCGACTTCTAAATCATCAAATGTTTTCACTGAACCAACATCGTCTAAATCAGAGAATATTGTTTCTAGGTAGCGCCCGAAGTCCGGTTCGAAGTCGATTAATCGTCGCGGCATAGCTCGAAGGCCCGTCAAGTTCTTCTTCTTTATGCGGCACGGCAAAACCTAGGCAAGCGCCGAAGGTCGTCGTCGGTCTTCGATCTTAGGTATGGCACGGGGAAACCCTAGTAATTAACAAGTCACACCTCCAAGGTATAATAATCAAAATGTTAGGCCAACACCTAATTACAACCAAGCTCCACCTAGACAAGGACAAGGTCAGTATAATAATTATAATGCGAATAGGGGTATCGTTCCGGTAAATAATAACTATCACAATCCGCCCATAAATAATCAACGAGAGATAGTTCCAGTCACACCACCTGTGACCACTACTCCTCCACAACCGGATCATCTCGATGCCTTCATACAGGTTAGCCAACAGCTTTTCCAAACCATGGCTCAATCTAACCAAAATGTGTTAAAATCCATTAATCATTTAACACAACAGTTAGCCCGGCCAAGAGAAAGCCCAACCAAAAGGTGTGTTTCCAGGCCAAGTAATACCTAATCCTAAAACAACAAACACAGCCTTTAAGGTGAACGGTAATACTAGTACGGAAAATGCAAACGTAGGTGAGCTAAATGACATCACCACTCTCCGTTCTGGCAGAGTGGTTGATAACAAAGTAACTATGCCTATATTTACCCCACCAGTAGCCTCTACACCGGATATTGAACTAGATATCGAAATAGTAACTGATGATCCTACCCCTGTAGAGGTACCAGTTAAACCACAACCAAAGAAACAAAAGTCCAAGGTTAAACATCCTGTTAATCCATATGCTAAATATAGAGAGAAACCACAATTTCCCCAAAAATTAGCTATGTTAACCACAATTTCCCCAAAAATTAGCTATGTTAACCAGGGATACGAATTATGAGGAGATTAGGGAAGTTTTCAAAAATCTGATGATAAACCTCCTTTTTCCTGAAGCTATTAAAAAGCTACCTCACCATGCTAAGTTTCTTAAAGAGTTGTGCACTACTAGGCGTAAAACCAATATACCTAAAGACGCCTTTCTAACTGAACAGTTTCCAACTTTATCAGAACATAATGGAATTGTTAAGTACAAGGACCCTGGACATCCTACTGTACAATGCACTTTAGGATATTCCTATACAACGACCGCACTATTAGACCTGGGGGAAAGTGTTAACTTACTCCCGTTTTATTTGTATAAACAAATAGGTCCACAGGAGATGCAACCTACTAAAATGACGTTGCAATTAGCTGATCGGTCCATTAAGTATCCTAAGGGTGTTGTCGAAAATGTGCTTGTTAAGGTTCAGGATTTCTACTATCCTGCTGATTTTGTTATCCTTAATACAGAAGTCGCTAATGACTCTGTCCTTATCATTTTAGGGCGCCCCTTCTTGGCTACTGCCAACGCGCTCATAAACTGCCGTGATGGTTCGATGTCCTTGTCCTTTGGCCATCTTTGTGTTGAGGTAAATGTTTTTAAAAAGATACAACAGTACCCCGATTCGTCTATAGATGGAGACGTTAGCATGATCGAGAGCTTAGCTCAAGATTACTTCAAAAACATGTTTCCTGAGGATCCGATGCACCAAATTCTTTCTTTCGGAAATTCCGACTTTAACAATGACTCTCTGGTAATAGATGAAATCGAGGAAGATTTCCTTAGCCTCTTTTGCAACTCTTCTTTGCCAACTCGAGAGTCCCCTCCTCTTGATATCCATTCATCCATTGACGCTATGACGGAAGATGAATTTTTCACCCTCTATCCTTGTGATTCTTTGGATCCACCAATCGAGGAGTGTCTTGTATATCTCAAGGCTTCTAATGATCTAGACCTGAGAGCTCTAGCTGACACTCATTCATCTTCCATCACCAATTTTCCCCACCTTCCACCTTTTCAAAGGAACCTGGAGTTTGCACTAGACACTCTTGCTTCTCCTGTGTTTAAGGATTTTCTAAATCCTCCTAATACGGAAATAATTACAAAGGAAAAGCCACTTGACAATTTTGTTTTTCAGAATTCAGACAGTTCCTACCTACACCATGAATGAGTTTATGGCAAAACCCACATTCTCATTTCTCCCATTTCTTACTTCTATAATTCATCCATATCCACCATATTTTCCACAACCATCTATTTTTGCATAATCATTCACTTGTCCACCATTCCGTTGGAAAATCAAGAAGACTGTGCATGCTAGGCTAGATTCTAGATTCATTAGTATTCACTCACATTCGGACATGCCACGTCATGGGAAATCATGGTGCTAAATAGTGTTTGGATGTGTTTTATCTGATAACTATTTATGGAATGATCCACAACTCTTTAGGTTGTTGATATATGATAAACTGTATGTTCAATATACATATGTTTTAGACGAAGTCATCAGTATCTGACTATAAAAGACTCATTTTATTCTTCGATGTGCTACATTCCAATGTCATATATTGGTAAGTGCACCATTCAGGTAACCGGGCCCTCCCTATGGAGTGTTTGGCTGTAAGTACTAGATCCTAAGTCCACGTTTAACGTAATTTACGTTTTCCGTTCTCACATGTTTTCTCGGTTTTTGAGTCATGTTTCTCTATGGTGTGAATTATGTCTTTATTGCTTATTGTTTTTCCTTATATTAATCCGTATTTATAAAAAGAAAAAATATATTAAAATCATAAACATAGTAATCTAGGAAGTCTCGGGAATCTGACTTTAAAAGACCCACTTTTAAAAACTAATTTTCTAAACTCTGTTGTCTAAAATTTGTTTGGGGGTGGGGTGTTCGTTTTTCCATCCTGGAATCTCAACTTTCCATTTGTGTTGCTTAGGTTGTTTAATCATATTTCAATTTGGGTGGACATTATCTATGAATTTAGATTTCATTCATTCACATAACTTACGTCTTGCACGCACTCTGAGGCATTTTCTATTTTATTTTATGTCAACCATGGTCAGAATAGAGTGTGTTATGGATCATTGGATTGGAAATTTTCTCCTGATCATTTCCATATCTCATTCGCAAAAATCGGACCGGTAACGAAGCGGCAATTTTAGTTTGAAGTTGAGCGAAAAATCAAAAAATTTGGAAAATCGAATTGGGCTTGGGCCCAATCTCGTACGCACGTGCCTCACACGAGCGTCCCTTTCCTCCTTCAAACCAATAGACGCGAGTTTGTTTGTTTTCCACCACCATTAACAAGCTTTCAAACCCTAACCAAAGACGGAGAATTTTGCCGGAACAATCGTTTATTGCCGACCACTTCGCGCCGTTTTTTGGTGATGAGATGATTAGGAGGGATTGGAGTAGGTTGTGATACTTGACAGATGATTTCTACCACTCTGATTTGGTAGAACAATTCTATAAAAAAATAGAATTGGATGGGGATAGAATTTTCGTTAAGATGGCTGGGACGAGGAGGGAAGTATCGAGAGAGTTGTTGGCTGAGATTTTAGACATTACGCCTGAACGCCACCTAGAAACCACCGTACAGGAATCCCAATATACTGGAGTTCCTATATTGATGAAAGACACCGTCGTGGAAGCGAACTACAATCTGAATTCTCATTGCGTTCGACAGTCGACTCTGAGAACCAACCAACTGGCTGTAGCTCAGTGGATGTGTAAGAACGTCCTCGGGAAGGACAAGGTCAGCGACATTGGTCTAACATGTCTGCACATTCTCTGGATTTTGCAGACGAAGAAGTATAATTTATGCATCCTCGATTTGATTTTAAATGTGATTAGAAGGGTGGGAAAGAGCTTTGCGCCCCTTCCAGTATTGATCACTAAGATCATGCTGTCTTTTAGAGCTGTCTCAAGGTCTGCTCGTATTATGATTAGATTGCATTATAATGCAAGTGTTTATACGGAGTGTATCCAAGAAACTTGGCAATTGCCAGAAGATAGTATGGTTGAGTCAGATGAGGAAATGGAGGATATGACATGTTTGGATGAAAATGCCTTGGATAGGTGTACTTCTGAGTTAGAACGCATGCAAGTGCTGCAAACTGGCTTGCGTTGCGTCTATGGTATTTGTGAAGATATACGAGAGAGGCAGATTATAGTTCAAAATAAACAAAAGAACCTTCAGACGAGTTTTGAAATGCTCGAAAAGGGTCAGGAGGATCTCTTGTGTAACATGAAGACTCTCCATTGGCATCATGATGCGCAGTATGCAGAAATAAAGGCTGAGATGGAACCACAACGCAAGTTCCGAGAAGATATGCTTGGATGCAACCCACCACACGGGGGTTCTTCTTCAGAGTAGGCATTTGTGAGGCACGAGCGTCGTCACCAAAGGGCGGATGGCTCGGGCCCATCTTCATCCCAGGGCCCATCTTCATCTCAGGTGCCATCCACTACTAGCAGCGAGTGGTTTAGGGATATTTTGAGTTGATGTTGTTGTTTTTATCATTTTTATTTAGTTCGGGTGTTAAATTATGAATTCCGTAGTTAAATTTGAATTTGGTTGTTAAATGTTGTTTGAATTTTAGTTTTAATATAATATGGTTCTTTTCAAATTGTGCATTGTTTTTATCGTTAATCCCACCTTCCCGAATTGTTTGGGGTGGTATTATTTACTCTAGCATGATTTGTGATAGGATCCTCCAGTTTAGAATTTGCTTTGGAGTGAGGGTTGAGAATATTGCCGATAGGGGCATGGCTATGAATAGATATTATCGTAGGATGAAATCTCGATGAGTTAGGCAATTTCTATCCTAAATTCAATCTAAAAGATATTAGGGTTGTTTTAGAATCAAGAATATGGGTTGTTTATGTTTTCGGTTTTGGAAATATTTTGTTTTCGGCAATTGCCTTAAAGCTTTTTGGCAACTTCCCGATTCGTTTTAGCAACTTAAAACCTATAAAAACTTCATTCATTCTACACTCACAACCCACCTCACTTTCATCTCTCACCTTTCACTCCTATGTTTCCCATTTTTCTTCTCCATTTTAGCAACTCAGCACCTCGGAGCACACTTGCACCCCCCAAAAGCGCCACCACCGCCCTACGACGTCGATCAAAATTTACCCGAAGCGACTGCGCTTCAAAACATCAGAAGTCCAAATTCAACGAACCTGCACAACTTGCCCATACACAAAGCTTAAGGCCGAAGCGCCCAGCTCGACCTCTGTAGACACAAAAATTCCGTTGTTTTTATGGGTTATTCCAGGATCGTTGTAGCTGTTCCAGAGAGTAGTTTGTGATGACATTCCCTACAGTCATACCTGAACAATCTTTCGAAAACTTGTTGGGAAGCGAGTCTTATGGACATGGGTTCCGCGACAGGATCTTGCAGTTAGGATGGCACCATCTACTAGTAAGTAATGATGACTCATATTCACCTAAACTAACTGAGTATTTCTACAATAATGTCAAATTCTTTTGTTAAGCTGATGGAGAACAAAACTTCTCCCTTGCAATTAGTAACACGACAATGGAATTCAATAAGAATTTGGTTGCATTAGTTTCGGGATTGCCGTTGCCTAACCCTACAAACACGTGGGGATATATGACCGATAATGCCTACCTTTATGATTATGCATACTTTCATAAGTATTATGGGGGAGGGGTGTTTCAAGTAATGGACAAGGGCGATATAGCATAGCCCTTGGTAGCCTATCCCTGAATGCCGGCACAACCATGTTATTCATTATGATGAATATTTTAGGGGAGTGGCAGTTTACTTTTGCCAATAGTACCACTGGTGACGTTTTCGTTGCTTTAGCTGAGGGACGTCGCCGATATGACATTCCCCGAGTTTTAGTGGCTAGTTTTAAGAGAGCCCAAAGCATGAGGCATAAGTATCTTCTTATGCCCGTTTTGGTTTGCCGCATAATGCATGGTTGTTTACCTGTATTTTGTACCCAGTTTACGGATTGGAAAAGGGTTGAAGTCATGAGACCCCACCAATTGGGTGGTTCGCTCATTTTGAGTAATGACTAGGCTGGGATGACAGGTGCAACCTCATTTGGTTGCTCCCTACACCCCATCAGACATAGTAACACTGGACAGGTTAGCACATGTTGATGACACCCGGTGTGAAGCCTGGCAAATAATAATGGCATGGCAGGACGCGAAGGAACCTCATCTCTTTAAAGCGGATGATGAGGAGGATGACGAGTAAACGCTGGAGTGGAGGTAAGTTTTTAGTTTTATTTAGTGTCTGCTTATGTCCCAAGCAATATATTTTTTATTAACCCCATAATGGGTGGAACTCCTATAGAGTTGCGTAAGTGTTTATTTCCTATATTATTATGTTTAACCTTGTTTTACAGATGTTCCAAAATTTCACGCGTTTTCATGGTATTTTTCTACCCTCTTTATTTAAATACTTTAAGGACAAAGCATGCTTCTTGTTTGGGGGTGGGCATAGAAACACGTATAATTAAGGCATCTGTTAGGATATAGATATGTATAATATGCACTTGTTTGCTAGTAAAAATTTCAAAATTTCAAAAATATAAATAAAAATTTTATGCTGTACACTTAGGAATATTGGTATTGTTTCTTCCTTTATGCTCGTAATAATCTAGAAGTCTCACGTAGCTTTTGCATTAGAATAGTTTTTAGAAATGTAGGTTAATATGTAGGTAATAATCTTTGCATATATCTATAAATATATTACATGAGTATCTATGATTGTTGGCAGTAAGTTTCTAAAATCTAGGCTAGAGTACTTATTCTACAAATCCTGTGAGAATATAGCCTAAAGCCTTATATGAGTGAAACTTTTGAGAAATGACACAAGGGAGAAGTATATTCCGAATAGAGAAACCACACATCCACTTGCTTGACCACTATACCATATCCTAAGAGAGAGTTTAGGACCTTTTTGGATCGATATAACTAGAAATTCAAACCTATGAATTATTTTCCGCTAGTAGCCCCCTTGACCCTTTCTTTAGCCTTCCATAAACCACAATTCCTTTACCATGTTACAAAAACAAAACAAAATTAAAAAATCAACCTACCCATTTTAGAATAAGTCTGAGAATAGGATGAGTGAAGAAAGAAGAAGAGAAAAACTTGGGTAAACAAAAGTAGTTAGTTGTTTCAAAAAAGAAAAAGAAAAGAAGTTTCCATCCAAAGAAAAGAAAAGAAAAAAATAAAAATAAAAATAAAAATAAAATAAAAACTCCAAAAATAGAATCAAAGGAGTCAAAAGCCAAAGAAAAAGAAAAATATGGCTAAGGACGGAAACAAAGTGTAGAAGCAAAAGAACAAGGTTTTCTCTAGTTACATAATATGAAGACCCTATCATCTCAGACTTGTCCTTTTTGAATGTCCATTTCCTTCCTTCTTAAACCATCTCCTAATCCCCGCAATACCTAATAAAGACCTCTAGCTCAATTAGGAATAGGTTAGTGGGATAGTAAGTGGCAGATGTGTTTGATCGACTTCGGCTTTCTTGTGTGTCATTGAGATTGTAAGGTAAAGTGTGCCCACTGCACACTGGAGTAGCTAAACTTGAGGGGAAAAATCAGTGGTTTTGTCTTGACATTTATGTGAGGACCTACTTAAGGGCGCTATTCCGAAGTTATCGAAAACAGACTTTATTCTTCGCAATTCATAGTATTACTCATTGTATACATATTTATTCATAGATGATTGATTATTATGCGTATATTAGTTTAGGTTTCAACTTGATTATTCTGTATTCATTGCTAGTAAGATGTATAGATAATTGGGAGCATGAATAAGGAAACAATAGTTTTATTTCTTAGTCGTTGTAGTATAGATGAAGTTTGTGAGTACCTTCACTGAAAAACTCTCACGAGCCTATAACTCGTCTACTAGGGAATTCCTAGTGGTTTAAGGCCTTGTTGCATATGGTAAATGCAATCGCACTTAGTGATAAACGAGAAAAGAATAGTTTACCTACGAAATGAACGATGAAACTCAAAACGTAAGTAAACTAAAACTTTTTAAGAGTCTATATTTATCAAGTTTTCTATACTCTCATTTCTATCGGAATAGAGTGGAGTAACAAGTTCGTTCCACTCCTAGTTCTTTTGCATTGTGATGTTTTCATGTTAACCAATCGGTCTTAAGTCTAATGAGAGTTTTACGAGGGAAATTATACTAACAAGACACGATAGTTCAAATAACAAGGTATTAACTAAAGTTGATTCAAACTACGGAAATCTAACCTTGATTCTATAATAAGGAATTAGGGGGGGTTGATTCCACCTTAACTCCACTTAACTTACTAACGACGAATCGTCATAATCCGAATTGAACTATTACGCAGAACAATTGGTTCTTCCTAATCCCTAATTACACATGGCATTTCTACCAATTCATAACTAGCATGTGAAGGATTAAACCCATTCTCATGGCAAATTAATTGTTTCTAGAGTGGAATAGAAATTACGACGACTCTATGATAATTGGAATCAAGCTTTCATCAAGGCTTCTCAACCCCCTCTAATGGAGGTTTAGCCGAGAATCATTACTCTATCATTTCCATATGAAATTGAATACAACATATTACAAAGATTCTAACTTTATGAAATTTAACTAAACAATAATCGAAATCTAATTAATAACTAAGAATTGAATGATAACAAGAATTGAAATTAGACCTAATAAATTGTAAATGACAAAAATTGAAATTGACAAGAATAACTATTTTATTTATCTAATCAATGAAGAACAACGATTTAAAGTTTTAATCTAAAACAGGGAATGAAATTCTAAAACTAAGATCTAAAACTAATTAATGGAGGATATTAATCTAATTTTAATCTAGGTCTAACTATCTACCTTAAACAAAGAGCTAAGCTTTTGTTTTTATACTTTCAGATCCAAAAATCGTGCATGGGCTTGGAGCCATGTTTTGGACCGGAAAATCTGGCCCAAAACCCAATTTCTTTAGTCCAAAATAGGCTCTTCAGCTGTAGTTGGCTTCAACAGATGTTTCGTCCACTTCTGCTCCTCTGATTGGGTCAATGCTTGGTCCATTGGAAAGCTCTTTCCGAGTCGGTCGTTTTGACATAAGGTAGGCCCAATTCCGAGGTCTGAGTCCAAAGATACGCCTTCGAAGTTCTGGCGACTTTGTGTCTTTGTTTACGCCCGCGTTGACTTTGACTTTTCAGCTTTGACCGGGCTTTAGAAAGGCTTTGTCTTCTTGAATCTTGGCCTTTAATCACAGAACTCCTTAGCAAACAACCATTGCTCCTTTATCTACGCTAAAAGTGGCACATTTCGCACATAATGGACTTTGAAGCCCGAAATGCATAAAACACGTGTCGATATTAACTCTTACTTATTATTCACATAATTGGTCTAAAAGTATGATTATTAAGGGGTTAAAACTACAGTTTTGGGCTCTTATCAGTTAGCAAAATGAGATTAGTTAAAACTCCATTTTTAGTCACTTATTCTAATTTCTCATATTTGCTTGAGGACAAGCAAAATGTTGTTTGGGGGTGGTTTGATAAGAGCCCAAAACTGTAGTTTTAACCCCTTAACAATCATACTTTTAGACCAATTATGCGAGTAATAAATAAGAGTTAATGCTGATTACGTGCTTTTATGTATTCCAGGCATTGAAGTCAATTATGTGCAGAAATATTCCACTTTGGCGAGATAAAGGAGCAAGGGTTGGCTGCTAAGAAGTTCTGTGATTAGAGGCCAAGATTCAAGGAGAAAAAGCCTTTGTAAAGCCAGGTCAAAAGCTGAAAAGTCAAAGTCCACGCGGGCAGAAACAGTGCACAAAGTTAGCAAAAATTCTGAAGACCATATCTTTGGACTCAGGCCTCAGAATTGGGCGTACCTTATGTCAAAACGACTAGCTCGGAAAGAGCTTTCCAATGGTTCAAGCCTTGAACCAATCAGAGAAGCAGAAGTAGACAAAATGCCTATGGAAGCCAAATCCAGCTGAAGATCCCTTTTAGACTGAAAGAATTGGGTTTTGGGCCTGATTTTCCAGCCCAAAACATGGCTCCAAGCCCATGCACGATTTTTGGATCTGAAGATATAAAAACAAAAGCTTAGCTCTTTGTTAATGGTAGCTTAGTAGTAGAGAATTGTTAATGGTAGCTTAGTAGTAAAGAATTGTTAATGGTAGCTAGGGTTAGAAAAATAGATCTAGTTTAGAAATTAGAAATTAGTTTTACATGAATTAATTAGTTTTTATTCTTGTTTTAAATTCAGTATTCAATTATTGTTATTTCTATTCATTTGATTAATAAATTTAGTTCTTCATAATCTAGTTTCCATTAGAGAATAATTCTAGATCTAGTTTTCACTCCATTAACTAATTAGTTTTCATTTCATCTTGTTTTTAATTTAGTATTTGAATCATTGTTATTTCTTCACTAGATTAATAAAAGTAGTTAGTTATTAATAATCTTAGTTCGGGTTATTAAATTACTTAGATCTAAATTCGGTTATTAGTTGTTATTCATTTCTTAGATGTTTAATTTAGATTGAATGCTTGAGTATGTGGGCGAACATATGTGAGATAACTTAAGTTTCGCTTATGATCCAGTGCTCAAATATTTTGCCGCTTATAGTTAAAAAAGTCAGGAGGAAAACATCTTATCGTCTCAACCATCTTTTCCCTTCCTTTTCAGGCAAAATCCTTCGCTGCCTCACAGTGTAAGTTCTGAAAAGGTAAAGGAATTCTTCTCTTCCGGTCAAATCCTCCACTGAGAACAGTGTTGAGTTTGGAATTGAAGTTCTTATATCTTACTCCATTCTCTTTGTGCAGTTACTTCTTGGGTAAAATCCTCTACTGTCAACAATTTGAGTTCCAACAAGAAACACCAAAGAGTGGACCTTTATGAATTTGAATTCCCCTTCAATGGTAACATGAAAGGCCAAGATACTCCACAATCTGATCAGGGGACGGCCATGGAAAAGGAACCAAATGCTACAAACATAGCTGTGACACAAAACAACAGCAAGAAAATCTCTTACGCAGAAGCAGCACGTCAGCCCATACAACAACAGTTGGAAGTGCATGAGCTTCCAACCCCAGAGAAAATGGGTGATTATCCAGCTATTACAATACCAGAGAAAGCGTATAAGAAAGGTTTGCTTTATTGCAAATTCTGTCTGGTGGGTCGTATTGATTTGCAGAAAATATCTATTGAGAAAGTGCGTGAGATCACAAAGAGACTCTGGAAGCCTTCTGGGGAGTGGCTGATAACGCCCATTGGCAAAGGATATTTGTTCTTACGTTTTCCAATCTTTGATGATTTAAACAAGGTGTGGCGAAAGGAGCTTGGGACTTTGACAAAAGTCCCATGAGAATTAGTCGATGGACACCGAACTTTTTGTCCGGATAGCCAGAGACAGTCTCATGCTCTAGTGTGGTTTCGATTTCCAGGACTTGGACAAGAATTCTAGGAACCAGAAACCCTCATGTCCATTGCACGAGGGATTGGATATCCAATGCAGATTGATGAAAAAATGCTTAACCGAGAATACGGGTATTATGCCAAAATTCTGGTGGATGTGGATTTATCAGCACCCATACCTGATAAGATATATGTCAAAACCAAGACGGTGAAATTTTGGCAATTGGTGGAAATTGGGAAGCTGCCAAAGATGTGTACACACTGCAAGATTGTTGGACATCTGGTTACAGAATGCAGGAAACTCAAATAAGATATGCAAACTACTAGAGGAAAGGAAAACAAAGAGAAGGAAGTCATGATAGATTTAACACCGGTGGTTGATCATCCTGGAGAGAAACCAAGAAGGAAAAGAGGCCATAAACAGACCCAAGCTGGAACTAGTAAACAGGGGGAGGCATTGTGGTAGCCAAAATCCACTGAGCGTATGGCAGCGACTATAACTCAAAATAGATTTGAGAATCTAGAGGTGGAGGAAGTCCTTAACTTGGAAGAGTAGGAGCATGGTACAGAGAAGGGCTACAAATCTCTTGGTGAAACAAACAAAGAAGGAGATACTGCTCAGGCAGCAGAGAAAGTTCAGAGAACTTCTTCGCTGGTCCAGGAGATATGTGATACACCTATGAGGGAGGAGGATAACATGACATTGGAGATAAACCCAGAGGGTAATAGTACGGTTCCTACCATCACTATCGAAGCTAGTGGTTCACCCTCTCGAGGGAGTGATATACCTCCAGAGAATAGTTTGGCTCGGACTGCAGTTGAGCCAAGAGAGCATTTGAGTACCACAGCCCACAGCAGCAGCTTAAGCACTTTGGAACTGGAAAATTCTCTGGGAAGGATGCTTGCAGACTCAGAAGCTGAAAAGATTCTAAAATATATAGGGGTTTTGAACTCTCAAGAGGAAGAGAAACCTCCGAACACAGAAACATCAACACCTTCCCGATGGGCAGATTTGATAGAGGAAGGGGAGATAGAGGAACCAAATCATATCGAGGAGAACTCAAGGTCGGCTTCTCAGGAAGGACAAGGATTTTTTACCAAAAGTGGATTGAAACCACAGCGCCAACTACAACAACTGACCCCCTCCACCAGGTCCAGGTCAAGGACTGGAAAGAGGGTGAACTAAAGGGGGTATCTCTTGTTAGTCAATAAAAATCCAATATTCGCAATGAGGTGCATCTTTTGGAATATTAGAGGAATCGGAAACGATATATCAAAGAATCGTTTAGTGAAGTTAAGCAATAAATGGGAGCCAGATATTTTGGGCCTAGCAGAACCGAAGATCAATCCTCAGGATATGTCTATGTCTTTTCTCCAATCACATGGGCTGAGTACAACTTTTCATTATAACTCAGGACGAAGTCAGGTTCCAAATCTTTGGCTGTTTTGGAAGTCATCTATCAACCCTCCTAATCTCATGCATTGTTCACAACAACAACTCACAGTGGAGGTTGAGGGGTCCATTATCATTATAATCCACGCACATTGTATCTGTATACAGAGGAGACAGCTCTGGGCTGAACTTTAGCACATCAGTAATGTTAATTTACCATGGCTCTTAATGGGGGACTTCAATGCCTACTTGAGCTGCTATGAAAAACAAGGAGGTAACAGACCATCAGCAGCAGCAATGAATGATTTTCGCGAATGTGTTATGATAAGAGCCCAAAACTGTAGTTTTAACCACTTAATAATCATACTTTTAGACCAATTATGTGAATAATAAGTAAGAGTTAATACTGATTACGTGTTTTTATGCATTTCAGGCTTCAAAGTCCATTATGTGCAGAAATGTGCCACTTTAGCGAGATAAAGGAGCAATGGTTGGTTGCTAAGGAGTTCTGTGATTAAAAGCCAAGATTCAAGAAGACAAAGCCTTTCTAAAGCCCGGTCAAAGCTGAAAAGTCAAAGTCAATGCGGGCAGAAACAGCACACAAAGTCAGCAGAACTTCCGAAGGTCGTATCTTTGGACTCAGACCTCGGAATTGGGCCTACCTTATGTCAAAACGACCGACTCGGAAAGAGCTTTCCAATGGACCAAGCATTGACCCAATCAAAGGAGCAGAAGTGGACGAAACATCTATCGAAGCCAACTGCAGCTGAATAGCTCATTTTGGACTAAAGAAATTGGGTTTTGGGCCCGATTTTCCGGCCCAAAACACGGCTCCAAGCCCATGCACGATTTTTGGATCTGAAAGTATAAAAACAAAAGCTTAGCTCTTTGTTTAGGGTAGATAGTTAGACCTAGATTAGAATTAGATTAGTAGCCTCCATTAAACCTTAGTTCTAGATCTAGTTTTAGATTAAAGTAATTAGTTTTCATTTCTTGCCTTAGATTAAACTCTTAGAATCATTGTTCTTAATTAGTTTGATTAATAAAGTAGTTATTATTCAAATTCGTTTTGTCATTTACATTATAGATCTAATTTCAATTCTAGTTCATTTCCATTACTTAATTAGTTTTAATTCTTGTTCTTATTTCATTTTAGTCATTAAATTAGATTTCATTATTGTTTAATTAAGTAAATTTCGAATCTTGATATTATGTTTAGTTTAGATTCAATGGGAAATGTTAGCTTGATGAATCAAGGCTAAAACCTCCATTAGAGGGGTTGATGAAGCCTTGATGAAAACTTAGTTGTTAGTGTAGAATTGTTTGTAGATTCTATTCCACTCTAGAAGGTCGTGTTATGCCATGAGAATGGGTGGACGACCTCACATGCTAGTTAGTATTTGGTAGAAATGCCATGAACACTAGGGATTAGAACTCGAAATTCTTGCCGTAAGAACGTAAGAATCGAGATACAACAATCTATGCTAAGTTATTAAGTTGGATTCGAGGTGGATTCAATTCCCCTCTAATCCTTTATCTAGATTCAAAAACAATCATATTTCCCTAGCATTCGTAGTTTAAATTCAACATATTGTTTTTCATACCGCGTCTTGTTAGTATAATTCCCCCCACAAGCTCTCATTAGACTTAAGACCGATTAGTTAACTATGAAATCATTCCATGCTAGAGAACTAGGAGTGGATCGAACTTCCTACTCCACTCTATTTCGATAGATTTGAGAGTATAGAAAACTTGATAGCAAAAGAAAAGATAAGTTTTAGTTTACTTACGTTTTGAGGTCATCGTTCATTTCGTAGGTAAACTACTCTTTTTCACTTTTATCAAATGGCACCGCTGCCATCTTAGTTTCACTTTAGCATTGTTTTCATAGTAGAATTAGTCATTTTTAAGTCCCATTAAACCCACCCACCCTCGTTTGATTCATACTGTGGTTATCCATTTCAGCGTTGAAAAATTCCGGGACAAAATTACACTGAGCGCGATCGCGCCTATAAGGAGCGCACCTGCGCCCTATAGCCTGGAACACGAGCGCGACCTCCGCTAAGTTACTGGAACAAGGAGCGCGAGCGCACCCGCGTCCTGAGCAGAATTTTGCCGGATTTCCACAGGTTTGATTTGAACTTCGATTTTTCAAGTTTTTCAGTGTTCTAACTTCTTATATAGACTGAACACGCGTAAACAAGATGCTATTCATAAGCGAAGCAAGGACGCAATCAGGTAATCCTTTCTTCCACACCTCGCATCTCCTGTTAGAGGTTTATACTAGTATATCAGAATTGTTTGGAGTGTTGACGTGTTTAGCTAAGTTTGGTCTTATCCTTGTATGAGGTTAAGGTCTGGCCGAACAAAAACACCGAACGTAATTACACAACAACGTCAACAAACAAGTCTATCTAGTATACCACCCACTACACCTCTAGCTACTATTTAACACACACCACACCTGACATAATGGCTGAAGAAAGAGAGACTCCTCTCTCCGACTTTTACAAAGCCTTGAGCGATAGACCTAAATCTTGCATCGTTCTAGCAGACCCAGTGGGGGATTTTCGAATTCCCCCAAACATATTTAATTTATTACCCGTTTTCCGTGGTTTAGACCATGAAAAACCTTACCAACACATGCGTAGGATTGAACAAGTCCTTACAACATTCCATCATCCTACGGTTGGTGCGGAACAAATTAAACTGAGGGTATTCCCTTTCACCTTAGCCGATAAGGTGGCGTCTTGGTTAACTGCCCAAGCGCCTAATTCTGTGGACTCGTGGGCTAAACTTGTTCAGCTGTTTATGGAACATTTTTACCCACCCCTAAAGACGGATGAGATGCTTTCCAAGATTCATTTCTTTCAACAAAATCCTCATGAATCATTTACAGAGGCTTGGAATCGTTTCACCGATCTCCTTATTGAGTGTCCACACCATCACCTAGCAAAAGACATGTTAGTTCGTGCCTTTTTCAAAGGACTTCTACACCACCATAAAGAAGTCCTTGACATAATGAATGGGGGTAGTTTCTTAAGTAAAGGAGCCTCAAAGGCTTATAAATTTTTGGAAGATCAGACTAAGCGTAATAATAATTGGGGGGGTAGTGACGATTACTCCCGCTCCGCTAGTTCTTCTTCAACAGTTAAGGCTACTAGTATGTTTAAGGTTAAATCAGATCCTGAGCTTAAAACTCTAATTGAATCCCTCACAAAAAAGGTAGAGGCCATTTCTGTACAACAAAAGCCTATCCCCGTCATGAATGTAAATTCAAATCCATGTAGTTTTTGTTGGAGTCCTGAGCATCCCGACTCCCACTGTCCTATAGCCTATGAACATTCTTGTTAAATTAATAGTGAACCTAACGCCCCTTGGAGACAAAATCCCAACTTCGGTTGGAGAAATAACCAACAAATCACACCTCCAGGGTACAATAATCAATATGTTAGGCCAACGCACAGTTATAACCAAGCTCCACCAGGACAAGGACAGGGTCAGGGTAATTATAATAATTATAACAACCAAGCGTAACCTCGACAAGGTCAACCAAAAGGTCAAGGTAGTTATAATAATTATAATGCTAATAGAGGTATCGTTCCGGTAAATAATAACTATCACAACCCACCCATAAATAATCAACGCGAGATAGTTCCAGTCACACCACCCGTAACCACTACACCCACACAACCAGATCGTCTTGACACCTTCATACAGGTGAGCCAACAACTTTTCCAAACCATGGATCAATCTAACCAACACATTCTACAATCCGTTAATAATTTAAACCAACAGTTAGCCCAAGAGAAAGCCCAACCAAAAGGCGTGTTTCCAGGCCAAGCGATACCCAACCCAAGAACAGCAAACACAACCTTTGAGGTAAACGGTAATACTAGTACGAAACTACAACTGTAGGTGAGCTAAATGCCATCACCACTCTCCGCTCGAAGAGTGGTTGATAACAAAGTAACTATGCCTATAGTTACCCCATCAAGATTCTCTACACCGGATATCGAACTAGATACCGAAATAGAAACTGAAGAACCTACCACCGTAGAGGTACAAGTTAAACCACAACCTAAAAAAGCGAAAAGCCAAGGTTACACATCAAGTCGAGCCATACGCTAAATATAGAAGCGAAACCACCGTTCCTCATAAATTAGCAATGCTAACCAGGGATACTAACTTTGAGGAGATTAGGAACGTTTTCAAAAATCTAACGATAAACCTTCCTTTTCTCGGCTATAAAAAGCTACCTAACCACGCTAAGTTTCTTAAGGAGTTGTGCACTACTAGGCGTAAGACCAACATACCTAAAGACGCCTTTCTAACTGAACAGTTTCTAACTTTATTCGAAAATAACGGAATTGTTAAGTACAAGGACCCTGGTCGATCCCATCGATGATGCACCATAGGAGATTCTCACACGACGACCGCGCTACTATACCTGGGGGCTAGTGTTAACTTACTCCAATTTTATTTGTATAAACAAATAGGTCTAGAGGAGATGCAACCTACTAAAATGACGTTGCAATTAGCTGATCGGTCTATTAAGTATCCTAAGGGTGTGGTTGAAAACATGCTGGTTAAAGTCCAAAATTTCTACTACCCAGCCGACTTCGTTATCCTCGACACAGAAGTCACTAACGACTCTGTACCTATCATTTTAGGACATCCCTTCTTAGCTACTGCCAACGCGCTTATAAACTGCCACGATGGTTCGATGTCTTTGTCCTTTGGCCATCTTTCTGTTGAGGTAAATGTTTTCAAAACGAGGACACGGTATCCCGATTCATCTACAAATGGAGAGGTTAGCATGATCGAGAGCTTAGCTCAAGATTACTTCAAAAACATATTTCCGGAGAAACAGATTAACAAATTCCTTTCCTTCGGTAATTCCGACTTTAACAATGACTCCCTGGTAGTAGACGAAATTGAAGAAGATTTCCTTCAACTCTTTTGCACTTCTTCTTTACCACTTCGTGAGTCCCCCAGTGTCAACAACCATTCATCCCTTGACGCTATGATGGAAGATGAATTTTTTAATCTCTACCCCAGTGATCCTTTTGACCCACCTATTGAGGAATGTCTTGCATATATCAAGACTTCTGATGATATGGACTTGAGAGCTCTAGCTGAGAACCATTCACCTTCCCTCACCAATATTCCCCACCCTCCACCTTTTCAAAGGAACCTAGAGTTTGCACTGGACCCTCTTGTTTCTCCTGTGCTTCATAATTTTTTAAATCCTCCTAGCAAACAAATATTTCAGAAGGACAAACCATTTGACACCTTCATTTTTAGAATTGAGACAGTCCTTACCTACACCATGAATGAGTTTTGTGCTAAACCCACATCCTCATTTTTTCCATGCTTTCCTTCTACAACTTATCCATACCCACCATATCTTCCACAACCATTCACTTTTCCTCACTTATTCACTAGGACACCCTCTCGTTCAAAGATGAGACAAAAGGTGCATGCTCGGTTATGTTATAGGTCTATCCGACTTCGCTTTCATTCCACTAGGCTGCGTCGTAGGAAATCTTGGTGCTTGATTGTGTTTGGATATGTTTTTTGTGATATTTATTTATGGAATGATCCACAACTATTTCGGTTGTTGATATATGATAAAACTGCATGTTCATACATATGTTTAGATAAAGTCCGAGTATCGACTATAAACGACTCAATTTTTGTGTTTGGTGCACTTCCTTTCACCTCCATATATTGGTGAGTGCACCATTCAGGTAACCGGCCCTCCCTATGGAGTGTGTGGGCTGTAAGTACGGATCCTAAGTCCACGTTTCACATAATTCACGCTTTTCCACTCTTGCATGTTTTCTCGGTTTTGAGTAATGTTTCTCTATGGTGTGAATTATGTCTTTCTTCTTATTGTTTTTTTTATATTAAACCTAATTCATAAAAAGTAAAAAGTTTAAAGCTATAAAAATAGTAATCTAGCAAGTCTAGGAATCCGAGTTTAAAAGACCCAAGTTTTAAATTACAATACCAACTTTACGAGTATAGGCCAAACAAAATTTTCAAATTTAAAAAGAGTTTTCCAATTTTGTTTGGGGGTGGCATATTTTGGTATTCATTTCAAATCATGTTGCCACCCTAAGCCCTGTCATGTTTACTCGATACAGTTTGTGTTAGTTAGCGCGATACCGGTTTAATTGTGCTTCATATTATCATATCATCTTTACAATATTTACATTACAGTGCGCCAATTTTTGCCATGTTTCTATGGTAAATTCTTTCCTTATCTCTTTACACTTTAAGGACAAAGCGTTCGATTGTTTGGGGGTGGGATAGAAACATTTGCAAAAATTAGACACTTTTAGGATGTAAATTACGACTTTTATTTATAAAATGTTAAAAATTATAAAAATTAGTTAGTTACATAATTTAATTGTGCTATTGAATTGTTTCATGAACCCCTTCTCCCAAATTGTTTGGGGGTGGTATAGAAACACGATGTAAATGTTAAGCACGTATTAGGTTGTATATTACGTATTATTTGTCTTAAAAATAATAAAATAAAAAATAAAAATAAAAATAAAAGTTTATGCTATAATTTTAGGAATAATGGTATTGTTTCTTTCTCTATGCTCTTAATAATCTAGAAGTCTCAATGAACTTTTGCATTAGAATAGTTTTTAGAAACTTAGGTTAATATGTAGGTAATAATCTTTGCATCTATCTATAAATATATTACATGAGTATCTATTATTGTTAGCGATAAGTTTAAAATCTAGGCTAGAGTACTTATTCTACAAATCCTGTGAGAATATAGCCTAAAGCCTTATATGAGTGAAACATTTGAGAAATGACACAAGGGAGAAGTAAAATCCAGATAGAGAAATCACACGTCCACTTGCTTGATCACTAAACCATATCCTAAGAGAGAATTTAGGCCCTCTTTGGATCGATATAGCCAGAAATTCAAACCTATGAATTATTTTCCGCTAATTAAGCCCCTCCGAGCCTTTCTTTAGCCTTCCATAAACCACAATTCCTTTACCCCTGTTACAAAAACAAAACAAAATTAATAATTCAAGTTACCCAATCTAGAATAAGTCCGAGAATAGAATGAGTGAAGAAAGAAGAAGAAAAAACTCGTGTAAACAAAAATTAGTTAGTTGCTTGAGGAAAAGAAAAGAAGTTTCCATCCAAGGAAAAGAAAAAGAAAAATAGAAATAAATAAAAACTCCAAAAATAGAATAAAAAAGGGAGTCAAAAGCCAAAGAAAAAGAAAAAGAAAAATATGGCTAATGATGGAAACAAAGTATAGAAGCAAAAGAAAATAACAAGGTTTTCTCTAAGTTACATAATATGAAGACTCTATTATCTTAGACTTGTCCTTTGAATATCCATTTCCTTCCTTCTTAAACCATCTCCTAATCCCCATGATACCTAATAAAGACCTCTAGCTCAATTAGGAATAGGTTAGTGTGATAATAAGTGGCAGATGTGTTTGATCGACTCGGCTTCCTTTGTGTGTCATTGAGATTGTAAGGTAAAGTGTGCCCATCACAAGACCGGAGTAGCTTAACTTGGAAGGAAAAATCGAGTGATTTTTGTCTTGACTTTTATGTGAGGACCTACTTAAGGACACTATTCCGAGTTTTCAGAAACGGACCTGCTAAGCATTTCATAGCATTACTCATTGTATATATGTTATTTGTAGATGATTGATTATTATGCATATATTAGCTTAGGTTTCGACATGACTATTCTATATTCATTGCCAGTGAGATGTATAGATAATTGAGACATAAATAAGGAAACAATAGTTTTATTTTTTAGTCGTTGTAGTATAGATGAAGTTTGTGAGTACCTTCAATAGAAAACTCTCACGAGGCTATAACTCGTCCACTAGGGAATTCCTAGTGGTTTAAGGTCTTATTGCATATGGTAAATGCAATCGCACTCAAATAAACGAGTAGTTAGAACTCCATTTTTGGTCACTTATTCTAATTTCTCATATTTGCTTGAGGACAAAGCAAAATGCTGTTTGGGGTGGTTTGATAAGAGCCCAAAACTGTAGTTTTAACCCCTTAATAATCATACTTTTAGACCAATTATGTGAATAATAAGTAAGAGTTAATCTCGATTCGTGTTTTATGCATTTCAGACTACAAAGTCCATTATGTGCAGAAATGTGCCACTTTAGCGAGATAAAGGACCAATGGTTAGTTGCTAAGGAGTTCTGTGATTAAAGGCCAAGATTCAAGAAGACAAAGCCTTTCTAAAGCCCGGTCAAAGCTCAAAAGTCAAAGTCAACGCGGGCAGAAACAGCACACAAAATCAGCAGAACTTCCGAAGGCCGTATCTTTGGACTCAGACCTCGGAATTGGGCCTACCTTATGTCAAAACGACCGGCTCGGAAAGAGCTTTCCAATGGACCAAGCCTTGACCCAATCAGAGGAGCAGAAATGGACGAAAAATCTGTCGAAGCCAACTACAGCTGAATAGCTCATTTTGGACTAAAGAAATTGGGTTTTGGGCCCGATTTTCTGGCCCAAAACATGGCTCCAAGCCCATGCACGATTTTTGGATCTGAAAGTATAAAAACAAAAGTTTAGCTCTTTGTTTAGGGTAGATAGTTACACCTATATTAGAATTAGATTAGTAGCCTCCATTAAACCTTAGTTCTAGATCTAGTTTTAGATTAAAGTAATTAGTTTTCATTTCTTGCCTTAGATTAAACTCTTAGAATCATTGCTCTTAATTAGTTTGATTAATAAAGTAGTTATTATTCAAATTCGTTTTGCCATTTACATTATAGATCTAATTTCAATTCTAGTTCATTTCCATTACTTAATTAGTTTTAATTCTTGTTCTTATTTCATTTTAGTCATTAAATTAGATTTCATTATTGTTTAATTAAATAAATTTCGAATCTTGATATTATGTTTAGTTTAGATTCAATGGGAAATGTTAGTTTGATGAATCAAGGCTAAAACCTCCATTAGAGGGGTTGATGAAGCCTTGATGAAAACTTAGTTGTTAGTGTAGAATTGTTTGTAGATTCTATTCCACTCTAGAAGGTCGTGTTTCACAATGAGAATGGGTGGACGACCTCACATGCTAGTTAGTATTTGGTAGAAATGCCATGAACACTAGGGATTAGAACTCGAAATTCTTGCCGTAAGAACGTAAGAATCGAGATACAACAATCTATGCTAAGTTATTAAGTTGGATTCGAGGTGGATTCAATTCCCCTCTAATCCTTTATCTAGATTCAAAAACAATCATATTTCCCTAGCATTCGTAGTTTAAATTCAACATATTGTTTTTCATACCGCGTCTTGTTAGTATAATTCCCCCCACAAGCTCTCATTAGACTTAAGACCGATTAGTTAACTATGAAATCATTCAATGCTAGAGAACTAGGAGTGGATCGAACTTCCTACTCCACTCTATTTCGATAGATTTGAGAGTATAGAAAACTTGATAGCAAAAGAAAAGATAAGTTTTAGTTTACTTACGTTTTGAGGTCATCGTTCATTTCGTAGGTAAACTACTATTTTTCACTTTTATCATGTTAGTACTACTCAGCTTATGGAAGTTCCTAGCAATGGGTTTCACCACACTTGGTGGAATAGGCAGGTGGGCCGATTTAAAATAGTGGGAAAGTTGGATAGAATGTTTTGTAATGCTATATGGAGCTCCAAATTCCCAGGATGGAACTATAAAGTGTGCAATAGAGTATGTTCGGACCATTCTCCCTTAGTGGGGCGCAGCATCGAGATTCCGAGGCCCAAGAACATACCTTTCAAATTCTTTAGTATGTGGTGCTCTCACCCTTCCTTCGGAGAGGTGGTACAACAGAGTTGGGAAGTTCCTATCCTAGGACACTCGATTTTTGCTCTAACCCAAAAATTGAAGAGGCTAAAAGGAGTTTTGAAGCGATGGAGCAGGGAAGTCTATGGAAACATCAAAACTAAGGTGGAAGTGGAATCAAGGATTCTAGAGCAGATGCAGGAACATTTTGGCCAAGGAAGTATGTCCGAGAGTTTCACTATGCAAATGCTAGATCAAGAAAACAAAGTGGAGGGGCTGTTAGAGCAAAGTCGAGGCAGAAATCGAGATCGAAATAGGATAATGACTTTGATAGAAGTACCAAATACTTTCATGCACAAGCCAATCTCAAAAGAAGTAAATCAGTGATCATTGAGATGAGGAATAATGAAGGGATCACTATGGATTCTCAAGAAGAGATTGGAGAATTCTTGATCAAGCACTATTCGGAGAAATTCAAAAGAGTCGAGCATGACATTGACTAGGACCTTATTCACACTATGCCTCATATTATCTCGGAAGAAGATAATGTTGCTCTGACAGCACTACCAACAGCTCAAGAAATCAAGGCAGTAGTTTTTCTTCTGAATGCGGATAGTTCTCCAAGGCCGGATGGCTTCACTCGGTTTTTCTTCCATCATTGCTGGGACATAGTGGAATATGATGTAGTAAGGGCGATAAGCTATTTCTTTAGGAGGTCT
This sequence comes from Coptis chinensis, assembly GCF_015680905.1. Taxonomy (NCBI): domain Eukaryota; kingdom Viridiplantae; phylum Streptophyta; class Magnoliopsida; order Ranunculales; family Ranunculaceae; genus Coptis; species Coptis chinensis. The sequence goes on along the minus strand of NW_028238123.1, from coordinate 537,347 downwards.
AGTTTGCCCTTTGGTTTTAATTCTAACTTCATAGTCTTAATTCCAAAGGAAAGAAATGCAAATCAGGTGAGCAAATACGACCGATATGCCTCTCAAATTTTGTCTATAAGGTGATCACGAAGATTCTTGCTTCTAGATTAAGTCCACTAGCCGAAATGGATTATCGCAAGGAGCAGATGGATTCATCCCTAATAGAAACTCACAACAAGCCATTGGTTTAGCCTCGGAATTAATCAATGAGCTGAAAGCTCCCAGACATGGAGGAAGCATAGCCATAAAGATTGATATTTCTCAAGCTTTCGACACTATGGATTGGGAATTCTTATGGGCTATACTCCAGCAATTCGGATTCAGTGGGACATGGATACAGTGGATTAAAGGTGCATTCACAACCAATTCTCTATCTATCATGCTCAATGGAGGCCCCCAAGGTCACTTTACAGCACAACGAGGTCTCAAGCAAGGTGACCCCCTTTCTCCCTTGTTATTTGCTCTGGCTGAGGATTGTTTGAGCAGAAATATCAGACATCTGGTCCAGGAAAAGAAGATTCTTCCGATGGTGGTGAATGCAAAATACTGTAGTCCTTCTCATCTTATGTTTGCGGATGATGTGTTCATTTTCAGCAATGCTAACTTAAGATGCATCAAGAATCTGGTTAAGATTTTGAACAGGTATCAGGATTCCTCTGGGCAGCTCGTAAACAAGGACAAATGCAAGATCTTTCTCAGTCCTATGAACAATAGAAGAAAGAACCTAATCAGGGGGAGTCTGAACATGAATGAAGGTACCCTACCAGAAAAATATCTAGGGGTTCCTCTCATTAGCGGGAAAGTAACCAAGGCGGCTCTAACTCCTTTGATCGACAAAATCAGAAAAAGAGTCTCAGGGTGGGCTGGGAAGATGCTATCATTCCAAGGAAGGGTGGTGCTAGCAAGACATGTCCTTAACAGTATCCCTGTCCATAACATGGCCATTTACAAATGGCCAAAAGTAGTGATAAAGGAATATGAAACAATTATCAGGAATTTTATCTGGAGTGGCAATCTAGCGGAGAGGAAGGCTATTACCGTATCTTGGGAGAAATCATGCAAACCAACAGAGGAGGGAGGATTAGGAATAAGGAGGCTCAAAGATATCAATTTATCCATGCTTATGAAACAAGCTTGGACTTTATTGACTTAAGAAGGAGATTGGCCAGAATTCATGAGAGGTAAATACATTAACCGAACTGGAGGTTAGTCAAACTATAAATCTTCAACAGTTTGGACTGGTATTAAATGGGCGCTCAATGAAATGACACCTTTACATGGTTGGAATGTTGGAAATGGAGAGGCAATATATATCTGGAGGGAGAATTGGCTGCTGCAAAAACCCATATTCGATTTTTTTCAGGAGGAAAGAAAAGAGATTCTAAAATATCAGGCTAGATTTAGTGAATGCATTCAGGGGGATTGATGGGCTTTCTCCATTGAAATGATGCAAGTTCTGCATCACCTGGGAATTGATATTTCTAAGCTAGCACAGCCGGATAGTTCAAAAGAGGACTCAAGAATTTGGATGGCTTCTACAACTGGGAAGTTTACAGTGGCAGCGGCACATGAGGCTATCAGAGCAAAGGCACCGAAGCCAGCATGGAGTGAATTTATTTGGAGCTCCAAAGTACTTCCCATAACACAAGGTATTGTGTGGAAACTAGCACATGGGGCGGCAAGAACTGATGATCAGCTATAGAAAAGGAAAACCCACCTCGCATCTCGATCGTCTATCTATGCAAAATCGAGGAAACTCTAGACCATGTTCTCTTTCACCGCCCATTCGCCAAGAGGGTTTTGGAAGTATGCACAAAAATATTCCACATTCAGGGAGAGATGGAGTCATTTTCAGATGTGCTACAGCAGAGTAAACATTTCAGCTCACTCATCTTGGACATGTGGAAAGCGTGTTCATTGACGATCATGGTAAGTTTGTGGGAAAATAGAAACAAAGTCATGTACGATAACAAAGTTTCAAGCTATCCACAAGTGTGCTTCCTCGTCAGGAGAGCAATCATAAGAGCTCATCATAAGTCCTCGGGACATATGGAGAATTTGGTACATGATTTCCAGATTCTCAGACACTTCAAGCTCCATCACAAACTTCGAAGAGCCCCAAAAATCTTCGAATGTTTTTGGCTCTTACCCCCTCCAGGTATACTCAAGATAAATACTGACGGGTGCTCAAGGGGAAATCCAGGACAGTCAGGATGGGGGTTTGTGTTCCGAAACTACAAAGGAGAATTTCGGGAGCAAATTTGGAGGAGGAGATACGCCCACAAATTACATGGCAGAAACAATGGCAATTGTGCAAGCCATTAAGCAAGCGCTCGAACTGGGATGGAGATATATTTGGGTGGAATGCGACTCCTCATCAGTTGTTCACACTTTCCAGAACAGCAAAATACATTGGAGAGTGAAGGAAATATGGAAATCTCTTATGGGACATGCAGAATGGATAAATGTCACTCCATCATGGAGAGAGACCAATTTGGGAGCTGACAGCTGTGCCGAACAGGGGGCTGCTCTAACTCAGGGAGATAGTATATGGTGGGAATCTCGACCCTATTTCATGAAAAATTTGGAGAACCACTATACTACCTATTTTCGTTTTGTTAACTAGATAACCATATTCTAGTAATGACCTTGTACTCCCTTTTATTTTTCTGTTTGGTTACTTTGGATTCCATGTAACTCTTATTCTTTTATTAATCAATTACCTTTAGCAAAAAAAAAAAAGATTGAATGCTTGAGTAGATCAATATAGTAAAGTTATAATATTTATATGATGTCTTGTTTAGATTCAATAAGAAATGATAGCATAATGATTCTAGGCTAAACCTCCATTAGAGGGGGTTGAAGAAGCCTTGATGAAGCTTGATTTGTGTTAGCGTAGAGTAGTCGTAATTTCCATTCCATTCTAGAAACGAGTAGTTCACCATGAGAATGGGTTTGATCATTTACATGCTAGATGTTATTAGTTCGTAGAAATTTCCATGAACAACTAGGGATTAGGAAGAACCAATTATTCTGCGAAAGCAGTTCAATTTGGATTACGACGAGTCACCGTTAGTAAATTATGTCGAGTTAAGGTGGAATCAATCCCCCCTAATTCCTTATCATAGAATCAACGTAGTATTTTCGTAGCTTAAATCATTTTAGTTAATATATTGTTATTTGAAATTGCATCGTAGTATAATCCCACCATTACTCTCATTATACTTTGGATAGACTCCCAATATAAGAAAACATTGGATACTAAGGAACTAGGAGTGGAACAAATCTTTTACTCCACTCTATTTCGATAGATTCGAGAGTAGAAATCTTTGATAACATAACAACGTATAGTTTTAGTTTTACTTGCGTTTCAACTTCACCGTTTATGCGTAGGTAAGACTATATCATTTTACGTTTATCATACAAAAATGTAAGTGAATTGGCCAGTTTCATGAGGCACTTAGGTCCTCTATTTATAGGGGTTACAATGAGTTCTAGAAGTATCCCAAACTGTGGTTTGTTTCCTAATACAAATCAACTTCTTTCAGAGTCCAACTTTGTTTCCAAAACTGTGAAAGAAGTGGCAACAGTGTTGGTTCAAGCATCTGGAACACGATCCTTGCATCTCAGACGTGAGCATCGTGTCTGGACACACGATCCTTGCATCTCAGACGCGAGAGTCTATTTTTCTCTTTTGCTCCATCATTCTTTCCTCTTTTACGGGCTTTGGTCCAAGCAACGAATCCTTTTTCCTTTGGCTTCCGAATAGGCTTTAAAATAGGTCCAAGTCGCATTTTTCATAGCTTCAATTCCTTGGCCTTCTCCATGATTGTCCATGGGCTTCCCATGTGATCCATAATGCTCCGAATTGCTCCGTTTTACCTCTTTTTCTCTTATATTCTACAAAACTCTCTTTTTCACCTGTAGAATCATAAAACATGACTTACAAGCACTGTTAGTCTACTAAGATGGCTAAACAAGAGATATAATCGAGGGTTAAAATACACTTTTTGAGCACTTGTCACCTAACCCTAAATATATTCGAGTAGAGGCTTTAGATCAACTATTTGTGATCTTTTCTGTAATGTAATAGCCTTCTATACCATTATAAGACTGTTACTCAAATCCAAATTGACTATACAATGAACCAAGTAAAAAGAGAGTTCAATTCAAATTCCAAAATAAATAACCATGAAACATTCTTCCGAATTACATAACCCATGAAACAAGGAAACAATCACAGTTGTTATATATAAAAGATCAATTGTTAATTGTTTAACTTTAGCTGAGAATAAGCAGAACTAACTAAGTTATAGTGATTGGCCAAGGTCCCATTGCCACGTTTATGGATGAAAAAAAAATTAAACAACGCAAGCTAGTTTTGTCGGTTATGTGAGTGTGAGGGGACGAAAGAGCATGTAGGGAAAAATGAAAAAAATGAAAAGGAACATACCTGAGAATCAGCAAAGATCACTAAGTTTTGAAGTTATGAGAATCGAAGTTTCTTCGTCCAGCTAAAGACCATATAAACAGACGTCACCATTCAATAGGAATTGAAATAGATTTGTACATAACTATAAATTTAGCTGCTATAAGATCAAAAAGAAGAAATTAGGGAAAAAAATTACTAACCAAGGTGTTCAAATAGTTCTTCAACGCAATACTAACAAAATGTAAATACACTCCAACTCGCAAAACCTACATAAATAAACGAAGCAAATTAACCAAGTAAGAGCAAATACAAATGTATCAATTTGATTACTATAAATTCAATTAGAAACTACTCAACACGTGACTATAAATGAAAAGAACTTATGGATTATAGTAAGATTTCTGGGTAAACAAAGTTTGGGGTGTGACTTTACGAATTTGGAGGGAGGCCGGAGAATACTGATTGCACTAAACAGATAATGTCAAGTGCTTCATATCAAATTTTCAATTTCTACTTGAACAAAACGAAGAGACGTATGAACCAATAGTTTATTTGTTTAACCAACACTTTATTTGTTTGTAAACATGTTATGAACGGTAAAAAAACGCTAGGCCTAACAATCTGCTATCTAGGGTTTTACATTAAATACAACCAAGAAAGGATTAATTTGCTTTTTTCACTTAATAATAATATTATTATAGACTTACTTATTTCTAGACGTACGTATGAAGAATTACTCACGAAGGAGTAATAGGAATTATACAGTCCCACTCCCAAAGAGGACTATTTACAAGAAAGCGCAATGAGCAAATCACCGCTAATAGGCAATGTGAGACTACCGCGTCTACTTTCCTCAGTAGCATGCAAAATATATAAAGTTGCATAATGAATTGTAAAATGACCAAACCACCTCTAGATACCCCATCAAGGGACTGTATTTTCTCATCTTCACCCATTCAATGAAGCAAAATCATCACAAAATCTGTTAACATAGACTTGTCGTACAAAGAAATATTCCTAGTGATGAGGCGGTGATAGTTGGAATTCTGAAATTAATAGTCTGAAATAAATGAAAGATCATTTACTTGAATATATATGAGTTCAGGTACCTACCTATTGGGCCTTAGATACGTTATATCTCAGTCCAACATTGGAACAATACAGTCCGCTTTTATCATCTCTAACCATGAACATAACGGTATCTGCAACAAAAGCAATTGTGGAAGGCGAGTAACTAGAACCATGGTGCTTATTAGCAAATTCGAAAACCGCAGCAGTAGCTTCAGTTCCTTCCTTGTGTACATGACTTGTCGTGAATCAACATGCTTTAAACTAATGTTATGAGAGTAATCTACTTATCGTGATTGTAGGTACCTCCACATTTGTACCCTGGCTCACAATTTCATTAAGGACTTAGTATTGATCATATTAACCTTGGTCACAAATCTAATTAACTAATCCTGGGCCCTAGTTCGAATCACAACTTGAAAGCTCACAAATTAAGTTGGTTACCTGGACGGCTCACAAGTTCAGTCAGCCACCTGAGCCGGTCAAATGTTCTGTCGGCCAATCTTATACAGTAAGAGTCCTTGTGTTCTAGGGACTCTTATTTTCTACTTCTATAAATATCACTCCACTTGCAACAGAACTAGCTCTTTGGAGACTTGATTAAAGGAACATATTCAATCTGGATACGTAGGCAACCATTGAAGGCACCATCTCACTTTTCTCACAACATCCTCCCTTACATATTTGTTAGTGTGTTTAAATAAATTCTTACAAAAACAATGATTATTAAATTGTACGTCAGCTTGCTGATAACTACTAAAATGAATAGTTTACCTACGAAATGAATGATGAATTCAAAACGTAAGTAAACTAAACTATACTTTTTAATCTCAATTATCAAAGCTTCTACTCTCGATGCGAATTGCACTAAGTGGAGTATGAAGTTCGTTCCACTCCTAGTGCTCTAGCATGGAATGTTTTCTAATCTAATTAGTCGGTCTTAAGTCTAATGAGAGCTTTTACTGAAGGGGAATTATACTACGATGCAATATGAAATTGATTATTTAAATTTAAACTACTTAATGCTATGGAAATATGATTGTTTTGAATCTAGATAAAGGATTAGAGGGAATTGAATCCACCTCGAATCCAACTTAATAACCTAGTATAGATTCTTGTATCTCGATTCTCACGCTTCTTTACGGCAAGAAATTCGAAGTTCTAATCCCTAGTGTTCATGGCATTTCTACCGAAAGTACTAACTAGCATGTGAAGTCGTCCACCCATTCTCATGGCTAAACACGACCTTCTAGAGTGGAATAGAATCTACAAACAATTCTACACTAACAACTAAGTTTTCATCAAGGCTTCATCAACCCCTCTAATGGAGGTTTTAGCCTTGATTCATCAAACTAACATTTCCCATTGAATCTAAACTAAACATAATATAAAGATTCTAACTTTATGAAATTTAACTAATCTAAATTAAACAATAACAAAATCTAATTAACAACTAAGCATTGAATAACAAGTAGTAAATGAAATTAGATCTAACAATTGTAATTGACAAATCGAAATTGAATCAAGAACAACTATTTTATTATCTAATTCAAGGGAGAACAATCATTCAATACTAAATTTAAAACAAGAATAAAAACTAATTACTTTAATCTAAAACTAGATCTAGAACTAAGGTTTAATGGAGGCTAACTAATCTAATTCTAATCTAGGTCTAACTATCTACCATTAACAAAGAGTTAAGCTTTGGTTTTTATACATTCAGATCCAAAATTCGTGCATGGGCTTGGAGCCATGTTTTGGGCCAGAGAATCAGGCCCAAAACCCAATTCTTTCAGTCCAAAAAGGCCTCTTCAGCTGCAGTTGACTTCAACATACTTTTCGTCCACTTTTGCTCCTCTGATTGGATCAAGGCTTAGACCATTGGAAAGCTCTTTCCGTGCCGGTCGTTTTGACATAAGATAGGCCCAATTCCGAGGTCTGAGTCCAAAGATATGGTCTTCGGAAGTTCTGTTAACTTTGTGCACTATTTCTGCCCGCGTGGACTTTGACTTTTCATCTTTTGACCGGGCTTTACAGAGGCTTTGTCTTCTTGAAAATTGGCTTTTAATCACCAAACTCCTTAGCAACCGACCTTTGCTCCTTTATCTCGCTAAAGTGGCACATTTCTGCACATAATGGACTTTGAAGCCTGAAATGCATAAAAACACGTAATCAGTATTAACTCTTACTTATTATTCACATAATTGGTCTAAAAGTACGATTGTTAAAGGGTTAAAACTACAGTTTTGGGCTCTTATCAAACCACCCCCAAACAGCATTTTGCTTGTCCTCAAGCAAATATGAGAAATTGAATAAGTGACCAAAAATGGAGTTCTAACTATTCTCGTTTCGCTGAGTGCGATTGCATTGACCATATGCAACAAGGCCTTAAACCACTAGGAATTCCCTAGTGGACGAGTTATAGCCTCGTGAGAGTTTTCTAGTGAAGGTACTCACAAACTTCATCTATACTACAACGACTAAGAAAGAAAACTATTGTTTCCTTATTCATGCTCCAAATTATCTATACATCTCACTAGCTATGAACAAGAATAACCAAGTCAAAACCTAAGCTAATATATGCATAATAATCAATCATCTACAATAAACATATATATGCGATGAGTAATACTATGAAATGCAATAGCAGGTCCGTTTCAAACTTCGAATAGCGTCCTTAAGTAGGTTCTCACAATAATAGTCAAGATACAACACTCTGATTTTTCCACTCAAGTTTTGCTACTCTAGTCGCAGTGGGCACACTTTACCTTACAATCTCAATGACACACAAGGAAAGCCGGAGTCGATCAAACACATCCGCCACTTACTATCACACTACCCTATTCCTAATTGAGCTAGAGGTCTTTATTAGGTGTTTCGGGGATTAGGAGATGGTTTAAGAAGGAAGGAAATGGATATTCAAAAAGGACAAGTCTGAGATAATAGAGTCTTCATATTATGTAACTAGAGAAAACCTTGTTATTTACTTTTGCTTCTACACTTTGTTTCCATCCTTAGCCATATTTTTTTTTTTTTTTTTCTTTTTCTTTGGCTTTTGACTCCTTTTATTCTATTTTTTTTGGAGTTTTTATTTTATTTCTATTTTTATTTTTCTTTTCTTTGGATGGAAACTTCTTTTCTTTATTTTCTGAAGCAACTAACTAATTTTTGTTTACACAGGTTTTTCTCTTCTTCTTCCTTCCTCATTCTATTCTCAGACTTATTCTAGATTGGGTAAGTTAAATTTTTTATTTTGTTTTGTTTTTGTAACAGGGTAAAGGAATTGTGGTTTATGGAAGGCTAAAGAAAGGCTTAGAGGGGCTTAATTAGCGGAAAATAATTCATAGGTTTGAATTTCTGCTATATCGATCCAAAGAGGGCCTAAATTCTCGCTTAGGATATGGCATAGTGATCAAGCAAGTGGACGTGTGATTTCTCTATCCGATTTTACTTCTCCCTTGTGTCATTTCTCAAATGTTTCACTCTTATAAAGCTTTAGGCTATATTCTCACGGGATTTGTAGAATAAGTACTCTAGCCTAGATTTCAGAAACTTACTGCTAACAATCATAGATACTCATGTAATATATTTATAGATAGATGCAAAGATTATTATCTACATATTAACCTAAGTTTCTAAAAATTATTCTAATGCAAAAGCTACATAAGACTTCTAGATTGTTAAGAGCATAGAGAAAGAAAACAATACCAAGATTTCTAAGTGTATAGCATAACTTATTTATTTATATTTTTAAATTTTTGAAATTTTAACTAGAAAACAAGTGCATATTATACATATCTATATCCTAACAGATGCCTTAATTACACGTGTTTCTATGCCCACCCCCAAACAAGAAGCATGCTTTGTCCTCAAAGCATTTAAATAAAGAGGGTAGAAAAGTACCATGGAAACGCTGTGGAAATTCGGAACATCCGCAAAAACAAGGTTAAAACATAGTAATATAAAAACCGACGAACTCTATAAGAGTTCCACCCATTATGGGGTTAACAATTAAATTGCTTGGGACATAAGCATTACTAATGGAATTAAAAACTTACCTTATCTCCCGGACAATTTCCCTTCCCCAAACAAATTTTTGAAAACAGGTTTGTAAAAATTTGTTTTAAAACGTGGGTCTTTTAAAGTCAGATTCCCGAGACTTGCTAGATTACTATTTTTATAGCTTTAAACTTTTTAACTTTTTATGAATTAGGTTTAATATAAGGGAAAACAATAAGCAGTAAAGACATAATCACACCATAGAGAAACATGACTCAAAAACCAAGAAAACATGCAAGAGTGGAAAACGTGAATTATGTGAAATGTGGACTTAGGATCCGGTACTTACAGCCACACACTCCATAGGGAGGGCCCGGTTACCTGAATGGTGCATTCACCAATATATGGAAATGAAAAGAAATGCACCAAACACAAAAATTGAGTCGTTTATAGTCAGATACTCGAGACTTTATCTAAACATATGTATGAATATGCAGTTTATCATATATCAACAACCGAAATAGTTGTGGATCGTTCCATAAATAAATATCACAGAAAACATATCCAAACACAATCAAGCACCACGATTTCCTACGACGCAGCCTAGTGGAATGAAAGCCAAAGTCGGATAGACCTATAACATAACCGAAGCATGTACCTTATGTTTCATCTTTGAACGAGAGGGTGTCCTAGTGAATAAGTGTGGAAAAGTGGATGGTTGTGGAAGATATGGTGGATTGGGATAAGTTTTAGAGGAAAAGCATGGAAAAAATGAGGATGTGGGTTTAGCACAAAACTCATTCATGGTGTAGTTAGGACCGCCTCAAGTCTGAAAATGAAGGTGTCAAGTGGTTTATCCTTGGGAAGTATTTGTTTACTAGGTGGATTTAAAAAATCATGAAGCACGGGGAGAAACTAAAGGATCGAAAGTGCAAACTCGAGGTTCCTTTGAAAAGGTGGAGGGTGGGGAATATTGGTGATGGAAGGTGAATGATTCTCAGCTAGAGCTCGGAAGTCCATATCATCGTAAAATCTTGATATATGCAAAACATTCCTCAATAGGTGGGTCAAAAGGATCACCGGGATAGAGATTGAAAAATTCATCTTCCGCCATAGGATCAAGGGATGAATGGTTGTTGGCAAGGGGACTCGCTGTGGTAAAGAAGCGGTGCAAAAGAGTTGCGCAGGAATTGTTCTTCGATTTCGCCTCTACTACCGTGGAGTCATTGTTAAAGTCGGAATTTCGAAGGAAAGGAATTTGTTAATCTGTTTCTCCGAAACATGTTTTTGAAGTAATCTTGAGCTAAGCTCTCGATCATGCTAACCTCTCCATTTGTAGATGAATCGGGATATCGCGGTCCTCGCTTTGAAAACATTTACCTCAACGAAAAGATGGCCAAAGGACAAGGACATAGAACCATCGCGACAGTTTATGAGCCCAGCGTTGGCGATAGCCAAGAAGGGACGCCTCTAAAATGATAGGTACAGAGTCATTAGTGACTTCGTGGTCTAGGACAACGGTCGGCCGGGTAGTAAAAATTTTGGACTTTAACCAAAGACGTTTTCAACCACACCCTTTAGGATACTTAATAGACCGATCAGCCTAATTGCAATGTCATTTTAGTAGGTTGCATCTCCTCTAGACCTATTTGTTTATACAAATAAAATGGGAGTAAGTGAACACTAGCCCCCGTGTCTAGTAAGCCTGTCGTCGTCGTGTGAGAATCTCCTAAGGTGCATTAGACAAGAGATCTAATAGGGTGGTCCTTGTACTTAACAATTCCATTATTTTCGGATAAAGTTGGGAACCGCTCAGTTAGAAAGGCGCCTTTAGGTATGTTGGTCTTACGCCTAGTAGTGCACAACTCTTTTAAGAAACTTAGCGTGGTTAGGTAGCTTTTTATAGCTTCGAGAAAAGGAAGGTTTATCGTTAGATTTTTGAAAACGTTCCTAATCTCCTCAAAGTTAGTATCCCTGGTTAGTATGGCTAATTTCTGAGGGAACGGTGGTTTAGCTCTATATTTAGCGTATGGCTCAACTTGATGTGTAACCTTGGCTTTCTGTTTCCTAGGTTGTGGTTTAACTGGTACCTCTACAGTGGTAGGTTCTTCAGTTTCTATTTCGGTATCTAGTTCGATATCCGGTGTAGGGAGTACTGATGGGGTAACTATAGGCATAGTTACTTTGTTATCAACCACTCTTCTAGAACGGAGAGTGGTGATGGCATTTAGCTCACCTACGGTTGTAGTTTCCATTACTAGTATTACCGCTTACCTCCAAAGGTCGTGTTTGTTGTTCTAGGGTTGGGTATCGCTTGGCCCGAAACACGCCTTTTGGTTGGGCTTTCTCTTGGGCTAACTGTTGGTTTAAATTATTAACAGATTGTAGAATGTGTTGGTTAGATTGAGCCATGGTTTGGAAAAGTTGTTGGCTCACTTGTATGAAGGTGTCAAGACGATCCGGTTGTGTGGGTGTAGTAGTCACGGGTGGTGTGACTGGAACTATCTCGCGTTGATTATTTATGGGCGGATTGTGATAGTTATTATTTACCGGAACGATACCTCTATTAGCTGTATAATTATTATAACTACATTGACCTTGTGCTTGACCTTGTCGAGGTTGCGCTTGGTTGTTATAATTATTATAATTACCCTGATCCTGTCCTTGTTGTGGTGGAGCTTGGTTATAACTGTGCGTTGGCCTAACATATTGATTATTGTACCCTGGAGGTGTGACTTGTTGGTTATTTCTCCAACCGAGGTTGGGATTTTGTCTCCAAGGGGCGTTAGGTTCACTATTAATGGAACAAGAATGTTCATAGGCTATGGGGCGATTGGGAGTCGATGATGCTCGGGACTCCAAATGAAACTACATGGATTTGAATTTACATTCATGACGGGGATATGCTTTTGTTGTACGTAAATGGCCTCTACCTTTTTGTGAGGGATTCAATTAGAGTTTTAAGCTCAGGATCTGATTTAACCTCAAACATACTGGTAGCCTTTAATCTGTTGAAGAAGAACTAACAGAGCGGGGGATATCATCACTACCCCCAATTGTTATTACGCTTAGTTTGATCTTCTAAAATTTGTAAGCCTCGAGGTCTGCTTTACTTAGAAACTACCCCCATTCATTATGTCAAGGACTTCTTTATGGTGATGTTGAAGTCCTTTGAAAAAGGCACGAACTAACGTGTCTTTTGCTAGGTTATGGTGTGGACACTCTATAAGCGGATCGGTGAAACGATTCCAAGCCTCGAAAAATGATTCATGAGGATTTTGTCGAAAAAATGAATCTTGGAAAGCATTTCATCCGTCTTTTATGGGTGGGTAAAAATGTTCCATAAACAACAAATGAACAAGTTTAGCCCACGAGTCCACGCAATTAGGCGTTTGGGCGCTTAACCAAGACGCCGCCTTTATCGGGCTAAGGTGAAAGGAAATACCCTTAGTTTAATCTGTTTCGCATCAACCGTAGGATGGTGGAATGTTGTAAGGACTTGTTCAATCCTACGCGTGTGTTGATAAGGTTTTTCATGGTCTAATCCATGAAAAACGGGTAACAAATTAAAAATATTTGGGGATTCGAAATCCCCATCGGTCTACTAGAACGATGCAAGATTTAGGGCTATCGCCAAGGCTTTATAAAAGTCGAGAGAGGAGTCTCTCTTTCTTCAGCCATTATATCAGGTGGTGTGTGTGAAATAGTAGCTAGAGGTGTCGTGGGTGGTGTACTAGATAGACTTGTTTGTTGCCGTTGTTGTGTAATTAGGTTCGGTGTTTTTGTTCGGCCAGACCTTAACCTCATACAAGGCTAAGACTAAACCTAGCTAAACACATCAACACTCCAAACAATTCTGATATACTAGTATAAACCTCTAACAGGAGATGCGAGGTGTGGAAGAAAGGAATACCGATAAGCGTCCTTGCTTCGCTTTATGAATAGCGTCTTGTATGCTGTGTTCAGTGTATATAAAGAGATTAGAACACTGAAAAACTTGACAACTCGAAGTTCGAATCAAACCTGTGGAAATCCGAAAATTTCAGCTAAGGCGCTGGCGCTCCGTCCGGCTGGTCGCTCGGTGTAAATTCGAGTTCCAAGAACTTAGCTGGTCGCGCTTGGTATGGCGTGCGCTTCGTGGTTAGTAGATGAAATTCCAGTAACTTAGCACGGGTCGTCGCTCCTCTCCTGCCGGCGCTTCGATGGTAGATGAAATTCCAAGAACTTAGCGCTGGTCACGCCTCTCCTTGAAGCGCTTGCCGGCACGCGTATATTTTTTCCCGGAATTTTTCGACGCTGAAACGAATAACCACAGTATGAATCAAACAAGGGTGGGTGGGTTTAATGGGACTTAAAAATGACTAATTCTACTATGAAAACAATGCTAAAGTGCAACTAAGATGGCAGCGGCGCCATTTGATAACTAGTAAAATGAATAGTTTACCTACGAAATGAACGATGAATTCAAAACGTAAGTAAACTAAACTATACTTTTTAATCTCAATTATCAAAGCTTCTACTCTCGATGCGAATTGCACTAAGTGGAGTATGAAGTTCGTTCCACTCCTAGTGCTCTAGCATGGAATGTTTTCTAATCTAATTAGTCGGTCTTAAGTCTAATGAGAGCTTTACGAAGGGGAATTATACTACGATGCAATATGAAATTGATTATTTAAATTTAAACTACGAATGCTATGGAAATATGATTGTTTTTGAATCTAGATAAAGGATTAGAGGGGAATTGAATCCACCTCGAATCCAACTTAATAACCTAGTATAGATTCTTGTATCTCGATTCTCACGCTTCTTACGGCAAGAAATTCGAAGTTCTAATCCCTAGTGTTCATGGCATTTCTACCGAAAGTACTAACTAGCATGTGAAGTCGCCCACCCATTCTCATGGCTTAAACACGACCTTCTAGAGTGGAATAGAATCTACAAACAATTCTACACTAACAACTAAGTTTTCATCAAGGCTTCATCAACCCCTCTAATGGAGGTTTTAGCCTTGATTCATCAAACTAACATTTCCCATTGAATCTAAACTAAACATAATATAAAGATTCTAACTTTATGAAATTTAACTAATCTAAATTAAACAATAACAAAATCTAATTAACAACTAATCATTGAATAACAAGTAGTAAATGAAATTAGATCTAACAATTGTAATTGACAAATCAAAATTGAATCAAGAACAACTATTTTATTATCTAATTCAAGGGAGAACAATCATTCAATACTAAATTTAAAACAAGAATAAAAACTAATTACTTTAATCTAAAACTAGATCTAGAACTAAGGTTTAATGGAGGCTAACTAATCTAATTCTAATCTAGGTCTAACTATCTACCATTAACAAAGAGTTAAGCTTTGGTTTTTATACATTCAGATCCAAAATTCGTGCATGGGCTTGGAGCCATGTTTTGGGCCAGAGAATCAGGCCCAAAACCCAATTCTTTCAGTCCAAAAAGGCCTCTTCAGCTGCAGTTGACTTCAACATAATTTTCGTCCACTTTTGCTCCTCTGATTGGATCAAGGCTTAGACCATTGGAAAGCTCTTTCCAAGCCGGTCGTTTTGACATAAGATAGGCCCAATTCCGAGGTCTGAGTCCAAAGATATGGTCTTCGGAAGTTCTATTGACTTTGTGCACTATTTCTGCCCGCGTGGACTTTGACTTTTCATCTTTTGACCGGGCTTTACAGAGGCTTTGTCTTCTTGAAAATTGGCTTTTAATCACCAAACTCCTTAGCAACCGACCTTTGCTCCTTTATCTCGCTAAAGTGGCACATTTCTGCACATAATGGACTTTGAAGCCTGAAATGCATAAAAACACGTAATCAGTATTAACTCTTACTTATTATTCACATAATTGGTCTAAAAGTACGATTGTTAAAGGGTTAAAACTACAGTTTTGGGCTCTTATCACTTGCCACATAATCACAAATTAATTGTTAACTGTCCGGCCGGTAGTATATATATTGACTGCGAATGCGAGAGAGGGCACTTCCGACCAAGAATGCTCAAGATTACATGTAGTTATCACTCTTTATTAGAAATCTCAAACATCAGCCTCAAATGCACCCTATTCCCCAAACTTGTACCAAATATTAACTTCTACTATTGAACGATGACAAAGAAGCATGGAACTTGGATACCATCGAAAACTTGTTTCCACAACACAGTAGAACTCAAGGACCTCGCCCCTCCAAACTTTTGACTTCACACATTTAGCTCTCAACATTTCAAAAATATTAATAGAATATGCAAGTTGAGACAATTCAATTGAATGAAGACCGTTCAATGCATAGGGATAAGTGGATAACAAATGCTAGCTAAATGAAAATCCAATTACAAGAATGAACTAAAGAACAAATTAAAGGAAATGAGACTGAATGATTACATCAATACAGACATAAAGAGAGACATATGAGTACAAAAGTACTACAAAGTGATGCAATGCTCTTGGGCAAGATCTGTACCACCACCACCACCGTTGGAAAGATAAACATGGTGGCTCCTCGAGGGGCAATTATTTCGGAGCAGGGAGGTTTGGGACTTTTCGAAGCAATAATGGTATATTCCGTATCGCTCATGTGTCAAGATGTGGCTCAAGGCAAAAGTAGTCTAAGCCTCTAAGGCAAGCTATTCCAATTGAGTCGAATACACAATTCACCATCAAACCAACAATTCCCTTCAAACCTCTGTACGTTGAGAAATAAGTAAGTCAATAAAACGTAAATCCCTAGATAGTAGACTTTTAGGCGTAGCATTTTTACCGTTCATAACAAGGTTACAAACAAATAAATTGTTGGTTCATATGTTTATATATTCGTTTTGTTCATGTAGAAAGTGAATAATTGATATTTAAGCTAGATTTCTCTATCTGTTTAGTGTAATTGTTCAAAGTGGAAAACATTACACTTCTATTTTCCACACTCAACAAGCCAACAAAGGAACAACCGAGAAAAAGAAATCATATACTAAAGAAGCTCGGTATCTCTTGTTCTATGGCATATTTTCTTGTTTAATTATCCTACAAGGGGTTAAGGACATGTCCCATGAACAACACCATCCCACTTTCATTATCTATCACCATGAACGTAAACGGATGATCTGCCATAAAATAAACACACTGAAGAGGAGGCGGTGGACCAGCACTTCCCACGATATCACAAATAAAAGTAGCAGCAGCAACTTTAGTTCCTTACTCATTAACTTCTATATGTGACTTGTGATGAACATTTGAAACAGAAAGTTTGTCACCAAATACCATCTCATCAAGTTCTGCTTCCCCAGAGAAAGGCAACTTTAGTCCGACACCTTGAAGAATCTTAGATGCTTCAACGTAAAATGTCATCTTAAACTTTGGTATCATGAATTCTCTCACTTCAACTAACTTTGGATACAACCTTACATACTTTTCTAAGAATAGTGGTTCAGAACCTACCTGCTCAATAATAGACCACAAACCATCTACCTTGTTAGGAAGTATGATATACATGGAAAAAGTTGTTTAATTTTGTTATCCTTATTCCTCTCATATGGCAGTTAAAGAACTTTAAAATCTTCGAAAGTATCAATCCACTGCCTAGCGGGGTTAGTCATGAAAGGAATTTCCACATAATTGCCATCAAGAAGGCTAAATTTTGAGTCCGTTGTTGCGGACTTATCAAAGGGTTTCCTCCATCTTGCGAGCACAAGTACCGTACCCGGAGTCAAAAGATTAGGTATAACAGACTTGTTGAGTCCATTTGTCGCCTCTTCCGCCAAGTTGTTCACTTCCTCAGTTATCTCGATTGCCTTCATCCGCAATATCAAATTAATTAATCCAACTAATTACTACATATATTTCCGAATAAAATTAAATTTCTATAATTACATATTATGGCTATTGTTTTCATCTAATACTTCAACATGTTTTAGGATAAACATAAATTTCCATAATTTTTCGTTCAACTTAATGCATTTTACTGAATAAAGCTGGTTAGTATTACAATGGAGTACTATAATATTTCAAAACCATTTTTGAGCTATTAAAAAAATTGGCAGTATAGACCAAGTTAAAAACATTGTTCTAAGAAAAATTTAAGATCAAATTAAAAGAAAAATGGCTCACCTTGTTTTGGAAATCTACTCTTTCAGCTTTGGCTTTGTACATCTCTTCAGCAACAGTCACGAAGGTTGGTTTCAGAGTGTGATAAGAGCCCAAAACTGTAGTTTTAACCCTGTAACAGTCATACATTTAGACCAATTATGTGAGTAATAAGTAAGAGTTAACACTGATTACGTGTTTTTATGCATTTCAGGTTTCAAAGTCCATTATGTGCAGAAATGTGCCACTTTAGTGAGATAAAGGAGCTAAGGTCAGTTACTAAGGAGTTCCGTGAATAAAGTCCAAGATTCAAGAAGACAAAGCCTTTCTAAAGCCCAGTCAAAAGCTGAAAAGTCGACGCGGGCTGAAACAGTGCACAAAGTCAGCAGAACTTTCGAAGACCATATCTTTGGACTCAGACCTCGGAATTGGGCCTACCTTACGTCAAAACGACCGGCTCGGAAAGAGCTTTCCAATGGTCCAAGTCTTGACCCAATCAGAGGAGTAAAAGTGGATGAACAATCTGTTGAAGCCGAATGCAGTTGAAGAGGCCTTTCTGGACTGAAAGAATTGGGTTTTAGGACTGATTCTCTGGCCCAAAACATGGCTCCAAGCCCATGCATGATTTTTGGATCTGAAAAGATATAAAAACAAAAGCTTAGCTCTTTGTTAATGGTAGCTAGTTAGACCTAAATAATTCTAGATCTAGTTTTCATTAGAATAATTAAGTTTAGTTCCATTTCAATTCTTGCTTTAGATTAAGTCTTTGAATGATTATCCTTGTTTGATTAGATCAATAAAGTAGTTATTTTTATCAATTTCGATTTTTGTCATTTCAATTTCTAGATCTAATTTAAATTATTGTCCTTAGTTCATTTTAGTCATTAAATTAGATTTCCTTATTGTTTAATTAAGTAAATTTCGAATCTTGATATTATGTTTAGTTATAATAATATGGGAAATGATGTTTTGATGACTCAAGGCTAAAACCTCCATTAGAGGGGTTGATGAAGCCTTGATGAAAACTTAGTTGTATAGTGTAGAAGCATTGTAGAATCTATTCCACTCTAGAAGGTCGTGATTCGCCATGAGAATGGGTGAACGACCTCACATACTAGTTAGTATTTGGTAGAAATGCCATGAACACTAGGGATTAGAACTCGGAATTCTTGCCGTAAGAACGTAAGAATCAAGATACAACAATCTATGCTAGGTCGTTAAGTTGGATTCGAGGTGGATTCAATTCCCCTCTATTTCTTTATCTAGATTCAAGCAATCGTATTTCCATAGTATTCGTAGTTAAATTCCACATAGACTCCTTTTTGTTGCATCGTAGTATAAATTTCCCTCGTAAAACTCTCACTAGACTTAAGACAGATTTCTTAGACTTAGAAAACAATCCATGCTAGAGAACTAGGAGTGGAAAAAACTTCCTACTCCACTTAGTGCAATTCGCATTGAGAGTAGAATCTTTGATAATCAATAAAGATAAGTTTTAGTTTACTTATGTTTTGAGTTTCATCGTTCATTTCGTAGGTAAACTATTCTTTTCACGTTTATCAAATGGCGCCGCTGCCATCTTAGTAATCTTTAGCATTGTTTTCGTAGTATAATTAGTCATTTTTAAGTCCCATTAAACCCACCCACCCTTGTTTGTTTCATACTGTGGTTGTCCGTTTCAGCTTTGAAAAGTTCCGCGAGAAAATACACGGGGCGCCTCAGCGTCAAGGAGGAGAGCGACCTACGCCCAAACAACACCGAACTTCATCTACCATCGAAGCTCCCCGTGCCCATACCAAGCACGACCCGCGCTCAAACACTGTAAAGTGAACTTACACTGAGCGCCACCACCTTCAAGGAGAGCAACCCGCCACGAAATGAATCTTGCCGGATTTCCACAGGTTTGATTCAAATTTTTGATTTTCCAAGTTTTTCAGTGTTCTAACTTCTTATATACACTGAACACGCGTAAACAAGACGCTATTCATAAGCAAAGCAAGGACGCAATCAGGTATTCCTTTCTTCCATACCTCGCATCTCCAGTTAGAGGTTTCTACTAGTATATCAGAATTGTTTGGAGTGTTGCATGTTTAGTTAAGCTCGACTTAGTCTTGCATGAGATTAAGGTCTGGTCGAACAAAAACACCAAACGTAATTACACGGCAACAAACAAGTCTATCTAGTACACCACCCATTACACCTCTAGCTACTATTCCACCAACCACACCTGACATAATGGCCGAAGAAAGAGAGACTCCTCTCTCCGACTTTTACAAAGCCTTGAGCGATAGCCCTAAATCTTGCATCGTTCTAGCAGACCCAGTGGGGGATTTTCGAATCCCCCCAAACATATTTAATTTGTTACCCATTTTCCATGGTTTAGGCCATGAAAAACCTTACCAACACATCGTAGGATTGAACAAGTCCTTACAACATTCCATCATCCTACGGTTGGTGCGGAACAAATTAAACCGGGGTATTTCCCTTCACCTTAGCCCGATAAAGGCGGCTTGGTTAACTGTCCAAGCGCCTAATTATGTGGACTTGTGGGCTAAACTTGTTCAGCTGTTTATGGAACATTTTTACACACCCCTAAAGACGGATGAGATGTTTTCCAAGATTCACTTCTTTCGACAAAATCCTTATGAATCATTTTCTGAGGCTTGGAATCGTTTCACCGATCTGCTTATAGAGTGTCCACACCATAACCTAGCAAAAGACACGTTAGTTCGTGCCTTTTTCATAGGACTTCAACATTACCATAAAGAAGTCCTTGACATAATGAATGGGGTAGTTTCCTAAGTAAAGGAGCCCTGAGGCGCATAAAATTTTAGAAGAACAAACTAAACGCTAATAACAATTGGGGGTAGTGATGATATCCCCGCCTGCTAGTTCTTCTTCAACAAAGTTAAGGCACGGTATGTTTGAGATGAAACCCGATCCAACTTAAAAATTTAATCGAATCTCTAACTAAAAAGGTAGAGGCTATTTCTATTCAACAAAAGCCTATCCTCATCATGAATGTAAACTCCAACCCATGTAATTTCTCTTTGAGTCCTGAGCACCTTGACTCCTATTGTCCTCTCGCCTATGAACAACAACAATCAGAGCAAGATAATGCTTGCTCTATTAATAGCTACCCTATTCCTAATGCCCTATGGAGACAACATCCCAACTTTAGTTGGCGAAACAATCAACAAGTTACACCTCCAGGGTTTAATAACCAAAATGTTAGGCAAGCAAACAACTATAATCAAGCTCCACCTAGACAAGGACAGGGACAAGGTCAGAGAAATTATAATAATTATAACAACCAAGCGCAACCACGACAAGGTGTAGCACAAGGTCAGAATAATTATAATAGTTATAATACCAATAGAGGTATCGTTCCAGTTAATAATAGTAACTATCATAACCCACCCATAAATAATCAACGTGAGATAGTTTCACTAGCACCACCTGTGACTACTACACCTACACAACCGGACTAAATCGACGCCTTTATACAGGTTACCCAACAACTTTTCCAATCAATGACCCAATCAAACCAACAGATCTTACAATCCATAAATCAGGGCATACAACAAATGTTAGCCCAAGAGAAAGCCCAACCAAAAGGCGTGTTTCCGGGACAAGCGATACCAAACCCTAAAACAAAGAAAACACGACCTTTGAGGTAAATGGTAATACTAGTAATGAAACTACAATCGTAGGTGACCTAAATTCCATCACCACTCTCCGTTCTGGAAGAGTGGTTGATAACAAAGTAACTATGCCTATAGTTACCCCATCAGTACTCCCTACACCAGATATCGAACTAGATACCGAAATAGAAACTGAAGAGCCGACCATGGTAGAGGTACCAGTTAAATCACAACCTAAGAAACCGAAAGCTAAGGTTACACATCAAGTCGAGCCATACGCGAAATATAGAGCGAAACCACCGTTCCCTCAAAAATTAGCCATGCTAACCAGGGATACAAACTTTGAGGAGATTAGGAACGTTTTCAAGAATCTAACTATAAACCTTCCTTTTATCGAAGCTATTAAAAGCTACCTAACCACGCTAAGTTTCTTAAAGAGTTGTGCACTACTAGGCGAAGACCAACATACCTAAAGACGCCTTTCTAACCGAATGGGTTCCCAACTTTATCCGAAAATAATGGAATTGTTAAGTACAAGGACCCCCGGTCGCCCTATCACAAATGCACCTTAGGAGATTCCCACACGGCGACCGCGTTATTAGACACGGGGGCGAAAAGTTAACTTACTCCCGTATTACTTGTATAAACAAATAGGTCTACAGAAATGCAACCTACAAAAATAACGCTGTAAATTAGCGGACGGTCAATTAAGTATCCTAAGGGTGTAGTGGAAAACGCGTGCTTTCGTTAAGGTTCGGGATTTCTACTATCCTGGCTGATTTTGTTATCCTCGATACGAAGTCGCTAACGACTCAGTACCAATCATCTTAGGGCCCTTCTTGGCAATCGCCAACGAATTATAAATTGCGCGATGGTAAGATGTCCTTATCTTTTGGCCATCTTACAGTTGAGGTAAATGTTTTTAAAATGATGAAATAGTTACCAGATTCGTCTATAGATGGGGAGGTTAACATGATCGAGAGCTTAGCTCAAGATTATTTTGACAACACGTTTCCTGAAAACAATATGTACAAATTCCTTTCTTTTGGAACTTCAGATTTTGTAAATGACTCCTACTTAGAGGAAGTCAACAATATCTTTGAGTCCACACCAATTGTAGACCCGTCGGTTGCTCAATATACTGAGCACGAAGACTTGCTACCTAAGCAAGTATTCATTACACAAGATGAGGACACTTATGAAACATCTACGGACATTCCTTCCACACCAGTGCTTAAACCACTTCCCTTATTTGCTAAAGGTAATTGATTAATAAAGAATAAGGATTACAAAAGTGTCAGATACATATTAAGAATCTGCCTTCTGAGATATTACATCATAAATGTATCATTCCTAAAAACATCAATGCTCTAGTGGACAAAGCGGAAATAAGTGGTGTAGTGATTCTCTAGATTCTTCATGAAGAGTGGTCTACTATCCCACCATTTCCTTTCGCCTTGAACCAAGTTAGCCCCATGTTTAGAACAGCTATCGGCACCAAGGTTGGTCTCTCTCCAAGTGACTGTGACATTCATCCATTCTGCCTGTTCCTTCATTGTTTGCCACCTTTCCCGGACTCTCCAATGTAATTTATTCTCCTGAAAAGCTTGGACTACCGATTTCGAATCACTTTCCACCCATATATACTTCCATCCCATTTCCAGCGCCTTGTGTACAGCTTCCACAATAGCCACTGTTTCCGCCATGTAATTAGTATTGACCCCCAGACCTCCTGCCGCTGCACCTAAGAATTCACCCTTATAGTTTCTCATAACTATTCCCCAACCTGATCTCCCAGGATTCCCTCTCAAGCACCCATCAGTATTTACCTTTATTATTCCAGGTGGAGGAAGAGTCCAGAAGCATTCAATGATTTTCGGTGCTCTTCTCAGCTTGTGATGAATATTGAAGACTCTAAGAATCAGTAAGTCATGAACCGAAGTTCTCCATATGCCCCGTAGATCTGTGGGTCACTCGAATGATTGCTCGTCTAGCTAAAAACAAATATCGCGATAAGCTTGAGTCTTTATTGTCGTAAAGCACTCTGTTCCGGTTCTTCCAAAGACTCACCATCATAGTGATAGAGCAAGCTTTCCACATGTCAAGAATGAGGGAGCTGTAATGCTTACCTTGCTGCTGCACATCCCGAAATGATTCCGGGTTCTTGGAAGTGCTGAAAATGTCACGAGCATAGTTCCAAACTGTTTTGGCCAGCTTGCATTGAAAGAGTATATGCTCTAGAGTTTCTAGCTGAGTGCGGCAAATGCAACATCTAGAGGCCAGCTGCGTTTTCTGCCTTTGGAGTTGATCGTCTGTTCTTGTTGCGCCATGCGCCAGCTTCCATGCAATACCTTGACTTTTCGGTAGAACCTTTGAGCTCCATATGAATTTACACCATGCTGGTTTGGCTGATTTCTTTCGGATGGCATCATGCGCTTCCGAAACTGTGAATTTCCCATTAGAATTGCCTAACCATACCCTTGTATCCTCTCTTGCACTGTTAGGCTGCTGTAGAGTGCCCAGTTCTATGCCCATTTGCTGCAACAGTTGAGTCATGTTTACCGAAAAATTCCAAGTATCTCCCAGAATACACTCACTGAGCTTTGACTGAAATTTGACAATCTCTTTGCTCTCTTCCTGAAAGAAATCGCAGAGCGGTTTATTCAACAACCAATTCTCTCTCCACAGATTGATAGAGTTTCCATTGCCCACCGTCCAGCCATGCAGATGTTTCATCTCACTAAGAGCCCATTTGATACCTTTCCAAACAGTGGAGGTTTTGTAGTTTGACCATCCCCCTGTTCGATTTGTATATTTACCTTTCATGTATGATGCCCAATCACTATCCTCTTTTAGAAGACTCCACGCTTGTTTCATAAGCATAGAGAGATTGATATCGTGTAATCTCCTTAACCCCAGTCCCCCTTCCTCTGTAGGCTTGCAAGCTTTCTCCCATGATACCGTGATAGCTTTCCGTTCTGCCGGGTTTCCACTCCAAATGAAATTTCGGATAATAGCTTCACATTCCTTTATCACTGATCTCGGCCACTTGTAGATAGCCATATTATGCACTGGGATGCTGTTTAGAACGTGTCGTGCAAGAACTACCCGTCCTTGGAAAGATAATAACTTCCCGGCCCATCCCAAAGCTTTGCTTCTGATCTTATCCACCAATTTTACTTAAGCAGAAGATAACAAATCAAAATAAACCCAAATAAATTTTATTGAGGAAAAAAATTAACGAAACAAACTTTTCTTAGTGATAAACTAAAATGATAAAATATCTGGTACAAGATAAACCAACTCCTTTGGAATGAAAGAAAATATGTTTTAGGTCGAATCGACCTATATCCCCTCACAATTTGCACGAGCATAAGAACCCAAAGAGTCAACTTCTGGCAAACTTTTACTGTTTGTATGGTCAATAGAGCAACCAACGTTGATCTCATCCTCATTCTCCTCCTCATGGTAGTCTCTTTCAGGAGCCCTCAATGTTATTGACCATTTTGGGTCGAGCTGGTCGGGTACATAAAATACTTGCTTGGCTTGGGAGGCAATAACAAAAGAGTCTGATTTATGGCCTATTCTACCAAGATCAACAGATGTGAAACCCAATTCATCCACTTTGACGCCATTTCTGCTGTCAACCCAATCACAGTTGAATACTGGGACTTTAAGCGTCATATAGTCAAGCAACCATATTTCTTGAATAATACCGTAATAACACATCTCCGAAATGACTGGGTTTTTATCCTTGGCACTAGCAATTTGCACTATTGAAGCCACTAAGCTTACACCACTATTCTGGTTTACTAGTGATGCTTCATGAGCCTTTGTATGAAAGCGAAACCCGCCAATAACATAGCGAGCATTTTATAACGCGTCTCGACGAGGTCCTTGAGCTACAACTTTCAAGATGTCCGAGAGATCGCTTCCGGAATCATTTTTCCTCTCCCTCAACCTGCTTTTGCAGGTTTTGGGAACTTGTTAGTCACATTTATAATATGGTATTAAATGTGATGCAAGTTCAATTAGTATACCGCTTTTCTGAAGCCAAGAAATAAAGGTGCGGTGGTGCTCATCTTGTAGCCATTTCAACTAAAGGGGATTACTACGCCTTAGGTGCTTCATATATGCTTCCTACAAAGACATAATTAGGAAAATACAAGAACTATCAAACTGTCCAAATTAAGCAAGAAACTTTCATAGTTTCTTGTAGACGGTATTGTTAGGTATAATTAATGCCGACTTACTCAATATAAAGTTGTATGCGTCATCGTGTTTTGCAAAACACACCGATCGCTTTGCTCCCCAAGAGTATTGTTCCACTCCAACAACCTTTGTACCACCAAGAGGCTTCCCGTTGGATATTGTATCTTTTTTTTTTTTTTGTTGTTGGTATCCATGTTTCTTCCTAAAGGAACTCCCACGGTTTGCAGACTGATAAGTACTCGATAAAGAAACTCTACAGCTTCCTCAACAAGATAATTCTCTCGCAATGCATCCTTCGACGATTTCGATTTGAGCGTATCCCTTCAATATCTTCATGAATCTAAAATTTAATACATATAAGAGTTAGAGAAAAAGGGGAAGCTTCGTTGAATTATTGAAAAATATAAGAAATTAGCTTGTACTTGCCTCTCAAATGGATACATCCACCGAAGAATACTCGACCACAAAGCTCGACCTCATGTACAAGATGAATTGTGAGATGCACCATAATGTCAAAAAAAATGATGGTGGAAAGTACATTTCCAGCAAACACAATGTAACCGCCAAATTGTCTTGGATTTCCTGCAACTTAGACACATCCACCACTTTGGCACAAAGAGAATCAAGAAGAAACACACCTAATGATGGCATATCTCACATGTTTTGGCAACACCGATCTTATAGCCACCGGAAGAAGTTGTTGCATCAATATATGACAGTCATGAGACTTGAGACCGCATAATTTCAAATCTTGCATCGACACGCGATGCCGGAAATTCAACAATATCCATCGGCACTTTCAGCTCAAGCAAAGTATTGCGGACTTTTGCTTTTCTCCTCTCTAGTTAATGTATGACATCTTTGGTGGAAGGTAAGTTCGATTTCCTCTTGTTTTTACGTGCCATTTCCTTCCTAATATTCATCTCAACAAGGTCAAGATGACTTTTAAGGTCATCCTTTGTTTTATATTTCATGTTGAGGAGTGTGCCAATAATACTATCACAAACATTCTTCTCAATATGCATAACATCCAAATTGTACCGCATACAAGCAAAAATTCCCAATATTCGAGCTCAAAAATATGGACTTCTTCTTCCAACAAGTTCTACTTTCGCTTTCATTAGTCGAGGCAAGCCGCTTCCTCTTTCGTATCCGACTTTTCATTGGATGCCTTTGACTTCCTTTTTGATGCTTTTGGCTTCGAATCACCAAAAAAAATTTTCCCCATTTGACTTCGGATCCCCTTGACCTTTCCCAAAATCTTCTTCCCGCTTAACGACTCTGGACTTGATCGACATTCTTGCTGCCCATTAAACCCCTTTTCTTTGCTTCCTAAACCGATGGTTTTTGGAAGCCACTTTCGATATTGCTTGATATATGTTTTATTCAATGTTTCAATCAAATGGAATCTGTTTCTTCACCGCAAACCGGACAAGCAAAATAACCCTTGACGCTACAACCAAAAAAATTTCCTATCGCGGGAAAATCATTAATTGTCCACATTAGTACAGCCCTCAATGTAAAAGATTGCTGCTTGTAGGCATCAAAACCTCAACACCGGGACCCCACAAAGTCTCGTAAATCTTCAATCAAAGGTCGAGGTAAATGTCAATATCATTACCCGGCTGTCGTGGACTGATATCAACATTGTCAACATCAAAAATTTTCTCTTCATACACAACCATGGAGGAAGATTGTAAATGACCAACATAACGGGCCAACAACTGTGCCTCTTGCTAAGGTTACTATGTGGATTGATTCCATCTCATGAAAGAGCTAATCGTAGATTCCTTGGTTCTCGAAGCAAAAGTTGGCCACAACTTATCGATCTCTTTCCACGCCAGAGAATCGCCAGGATGACACATTTGACCATCAATTACTTCTCTCTCATTTGCATGCCATACCAAATCTTTTTGTTTGTCGAGCCGATTGAAACATCTTTACAAATCTTGGGATAGGTGAAAAGTACCACAATACTTTTTGCGCGGTAGCTTTACCCTTGTTTTTCTTGGTATCTTGACGCTCCACAAGTCGGACAACTAGTTCTAGACTTGTACTCCTTACCTCTATAAAGTATACAATCATTGGGACATGCATGTATTTTCTCGGATCGCATTCCAAACGTAGACAAAATATCTCTAGCGTTGGACATGGATTTTGGCAACTCATTAATTTCGGGAAGGGCTTTTCCTAACAACTTCAATAAAAGGCTAAAACTCTTGTCCGACCACCCGCTTCTTGCTTTCAAATTGAACATTTCGACAAGGAATGACAACTTTGTAAATGTTTTGCAACCTTTGTACGAGGGCTTCTCCGCGATCTTCAAGCAACTTACAAAGTTTTTCAGGATCCCCATGAAATGCTCATATGCATCCTCAACCATTCTAGTTGTGTGCGCAAAAATCATCGGGGATCTCAAAATCTTGAGAAAGAGGTTGACATGTACTACCACTTCAAGGGCTGATCACTAGGAGAATCTTCCCCATGCAATATCCATGTTGTATAGGTTTCTTCAAAACCGTTTTCATATAGATGATTTTTATCTCCACCAAAGTTTGGTGTTGATTATTCCCACAAACGAGCATGGGCATCTTATCCAATGAAGCATCTTCGGCCTACACTCTTTTCAAAGATTTTAAGAAAGTACAAGACCCCTACTTGAATTGCTTCGTTACTCTATCCATAGTCATCCAGACCTATCCATTCTTATTCCTATTGCAAGTAAACAAAACCTAAAACCCCATAAAGATAAGTCATTTTAAACACCGTAACCACAAAATAAAAACAAGTATGTAGCATACTACATGGAGCTACAGAAAAGTACAAAGAAAAGTTCAGAGAACTGAATGCAGAAAACAATACCTAGCAAGAATACTGGTTTCCACTCAAGTCCTTACACGTACTATTCTCAAGAACTCCAAGAGCTTTCCCAAGAATCTGCAAGACAAAGGAAGAATGTTTACAATAACTCTCAAGTTACTTACTGCAATTACTACTTTGGCAATCTCAAATCAAGCTTATGACTTAAATGGTCTAACAGTAGAGTTCAGTTTGCTATAAGGTTCTCAAACGTCAAACCTGTATCCATGCCTTTCAACCTCTTGTGATGACCGGTCTATTTTCTTAATTTTCTACTTGTTTGAAGTCCACATTTTCTTGATCATTTTAAGTCCATTTGGAAGTAGTAGGCAATGGATATCCATGGTGACTTCACATACAAATTAACACGCACTATATCTATCTCATTGCATCACTCTAGACCATTCAGTTTTTAGGTAGCATCTAGCTTATAGCTAAAATCCAAACGCGTCATATATCAGTAGTGTTCTTGATCAAGCAACATAGTGCAATACATTTCAGTTGTATTATTAACTTTTAAAATAGTTTTAAAGAAGGGATCATTGTATAGAGGTTCTAGAATATATTCTCTTGAATTACCCACAACGAACCAACAAGACAACTCAAGTCTCTGTCAAGCCTTACCACCCAATTGCCAGAGAACTAATTTAGGAGAAATAAAGAGATATATATATATATATATATATATATATATATATATATATATATATATATATATATATATATATATATAATAGTATATTTTATAATAATGGTATTTATAAATGACTACTATTCTCAATACCCTATACAATATGCACCACTTTAGATAAAAAGAGAGTTATAACTAATGGTATTTATGACTATTCTATAAATGACTACTATTATATAATCATGGTATTTATAACTTCAAACATACTATTCTATAGTTATAAACAACTCTAACTGATGACTATTCCATAAATAGAATTCAAATATCAACTCAAAATCCCCTATAGAAGTATTCCATAAATAGCTTAGGTTCTCCAAGTTGCCTCCTACAACTTATTAAGTCTGCCTTCTCCTAAACCTAGGAATTCTTAAACCCGGCTTTAACTTCGATAGGGAAGTAGCAAGAAAGAGCAATCGCAAATCGATAGCATCACCGTGCATTATCCCTCAGCAGCTTATCCTCTTAGCATCCGAGGGACGACGAAAAAGAAAAACCGGGAGTGATTCCTTTTGGATTCCCTCACTCATCTAGTGAGGACTGTAAGAGGGATACTTGGGCAAAGAAAGAGCTTTCAAATGCTTCTTGATCAACCAACTCTCAAAACAAGAAGGACTAGTTCGTCTTTACGCGCTTAACTCTGTCGGGGGCACTCACTAACCTAAAACACACTTAAGCAAAGCGGTGTTGACAGCTTCTAGCAAGGAAGCCTTTCACTCACAAAGGAGCTACTTGCCTTTTCGAAGGAGATATCGGGAAGGCAAGCCTCATCCGAGCTAATGCTACTTAAGTTCGATTGCCATTCCTTCGGTCGGCTCTTTGGAAAAACAAGAGAACCTCTATCTATCACCGTGGGAGGCAACTTGGAGAACCTAA
Organism: Coptis chinensis; assembly: GCF_015680905.1. NCBI lineage: Eukaryota > Viridiplantae > Streptophyta > Magnoliopsida > Ranunculales > Ranunculaceae > Coptis > Coptis chinensis. The sequence continues at coordinate 507,443 of NW_028238123.1, read as the reverse complement.
GCTAGCAATCTGGTTGGACAACTAGCAGGCTTTCTCAAACGAGTTCAAACTCTAAGAACCACTTACTTTTAGGAAATTGGAGGCATGAATACATCAGCTAGTCGGGCAGGCTTCACTTTCCAAACAACTCAATAAGTGGGAGAACTGTGGCAAAGCTTAAGCCGGGAGCTATTCAGATCAGGGCTTATCAATACAGTTCCACCTTTCACCGTGAGGAAAGTGGGAATCAAAGCATTCCGCTAAAAGAGTAGATGCTACTAAACGATCAACCTACTAGCAAAAGACCGAAGCCACCGGACGGGCCGAACTCACTTGGGGTTTGAGGGCTGTTGGATAGATAAAAAGCGAGGAGCTATAAGGACTATGCTTACTTAGCAAACCAGGTAAGAAGATAAGAGGCGAGAAAAGCCAAGAGAAAAAACACTTGATAGCTCGCCCCGCCTTTAGTGGAAGCAAGGAATAGAAATACCTAAGAGTGATATTCGCTCTCTCATACTAGCTCCCACCGCCGAAGCTACCGTATCAAACAAAAGGTCAATCCTAACATGTAAGCTTCTTTATACCCTATAAAGTATACCACACTTTTAGAGTCAAAGAAATATCTAATTGTAGATGAAATACCAATACTAACTATATCATAGTATAGAGAAAAAAGCGAGCTCATGTTAATGATCTTCAAACCGCCGAGCTACCGTATCAAACAAAGTAAAATCCTAACATGTAAGCTTCTTTATACCCTCTACAAGTATGCCACACATTAGAGTAAAACATCCCTCATGGTAATGAACTGAAAAGCTCCCACTGTTAACAAACTTCAAACCGCCGCAATGTATCCGTCTTTTGTATTAAAGTTTTTCAGTTCTAAAAAGAAGAAAAAGGTAAATCTTTTACCTTTCCTTCATCCCGCCCCATCAAAATTAGAACCTATAGCCTGTACTAAACAAATGTCGAGGTCTCTTTTCAAGAGATTACTCTACAAAAAGAAGGTCTACACGGCAAGGATAAGCATTGCAATCCGAACTTAGATCGAGAGTAAATAAAATGGTTCCTCATATTCAAATACTATATGTTTAGCCTTGTCCACAACAAGTTGTTGTATAGTTAGGACTACTCGAGTCCTAGGGTAAGGCAATCGAGAGCCGATACAAGCTTCTCAGTAAATTATTTCAGATATAAACAAACGCGCGTTTGGACTATAATTATTATATTACAAATATAACTCAACCCTTACGACGAAGTTACTTTCTCCTTTAACACGCTTCTTACGCCAAAGACCTCGATAGTAGCTATTTTTATAAAATCCTGCAACAATGGTAATTTATCTTTAGTAGAAATTCATTTCGCTTTCAAAAAGAAGCCACACACGGCGTAAGGGCTGCTAAACCTCTGCACTATTTCTTGATGTAATCTTAGCTTCCTCGACTTAAAGCGGTTGTCACTAAGCCACTGGATGGTTGACCGGCTTCAATGACATGGGTGAGGATTGTAACCTCTCCTCGCGGGGAGGCTTAGACCAATTACCCCATTCATAAACTGCCGGAGTTGACCAATGAACGGAATCTTATCCCGGCAAGTAGAAGGTGTATACTTCGGATACCGGTAGGGCAACACCCCCTCCCCTCGGCTCCTCCATCCGTGTAATCAATCAATCGATTTTAAGCTCGCAAATCCAAAGCTATCTGTTTCAAGCTCTCTTGTGAATCAAAAACGACTTTTAGTCTTCCATAGGTTCGTGAAGTCAATCTTTCCAGAGTGAGGGTACTCGCAAAAGGGTCACTAACGGGGCCGCTAATTCATGATGAAAAACGCCAAGCTATAAATAAACCCTTTCGATTACGCAGGCTAATCCCGACCGCATTACCACTGGCTTTGGTCTCTAGTTGTTCAAATTCTAACGGATAGCCCTAATACTTTTACGCTATTCTCTTCCCGAGTGAAAGACGGCGTTGCCTAGAGCTTTAGCCGTTCATTCCGGATGTTCCATATGAAAATATTGGAGATTCACTTAAATCAACTAGGTCCTATTCATAGTCTAGGTCGCATGTCTTATCGCGACACCACATTATAGAGACAATCCAAAGCAAGTAGTACATTTTTAAGATTCGCGGATGCTCGGTTTAAACCGGATGCACAACTACTTACTACTCAATTGATCCAAGGACCAAGATATCAAAGTTTCTACTATGTTGACTTGCTCCCTTGACTACCCACCGACATTTGGAATTAGAAGTGATGGTAAAGGTGGTAATCGTCCTTGACAATGGAAGCCCTTTAGTTTTTATGGAACAGGGAGGCCTATGATTCTGTGAAAATGGCTCGCATGGTACTTCTTACCCCTAAAAGCGCCATTCCTACCAATGTATGGAATGGATTTGTGCTACTTCGCGTCCGGGTACGCACGAAAAGGGTAATGACAATATACTACCGACCATCACATTCCACTTTCCATGGGCAGATTTGATGTGACTTCACGAAGCGTTCTTAGTTTTTCCCGACTATCTATGCGGCTATTGTCCCTCATCAATTTGATTTCGTTACAATGATAATAGGAAACCTTGCTCAATCAAACCATAGGTTTTGTTTAACGCTTTAGAGAATACGCTTACCTTTGCTAAGGAGGAATGTAAACTAGGATCATAATCTCATTGGAATTTTAGGTAACAATAAAACGAACGACCTTTACTTGAACAGGGATCTGCTCAATAAGGAAATACCTCTATTTCCTTGAGTAATCAAGAGATGGGCTCACTCCTCCCATATAGAGGATCGTTCTCGAGAGCTGCGAAAAACTAGTGTCGTTACTATAGTGAATATAGCTTGTCCGAACTAGAGGGTATACAATCATCGCAAAAAAATACTTGAAACTAGAGGGTATCACATCTCATCGCAAAAAAACAAATATATACATAAAAAAATACACGAAATAGACCGCCGAGAATCCTTTGAACTTGGTTAGTTGGTCACCTTCAACAAAACAAATGTGAATAGTGAGGACGACAAAAGTTAAAATCAATAAAAGAAGCAAGTGAAGAAGACATGGTTAAAATCAGCAAAAAAAAAAAAAAGCTATTTTTTATGAAAATGGTTACCTCGAAAGATTGAATAGTGAGGACGATGACGAGTTGATGTGAAGAAGGCGAGTTGAGTTGTAGTTTTATAGGCAACTAACTTTGTGATAATTCTCTCAAAATCCAATTCCCGTTTCTCACGAGATAAGGTTATGGGAGTCCACAAAGAATTCTAATTCTACCAGTTTTTTATCCAAATGGGATGTGAGAATCGTAAACCCGCGGGAATCCTAAGAGTCGTGGAAGAACTGGAGAAGTTGTGAGGGAGAGACGAGAGAATAGCGGGAATATCCAGTTTCGCCGTATTTTTTATTTTTTTTGGCGTATTTGACTATTTGGCATCAAGGCCCAAAATATCGATATCAAGGCCCAAAATGGATATATATCGGTGTACCAAAAAACCGATATATATCGGATATATCCATTTTTTTTTGTAACCAGTCCAAACTATTTAAAATATCGGAAATATCGGATATATCGGAAATATCGGATATATATCAGAAATATATTCGAAATATCGGATTTATATTAAAAAATAATCAAAAAGTCAACCGATATATATCGTAAATATCGGATATATCGATTATAGCGTCGATATAAAATTTTATATCGGAAATTCCGATATATAGCGGGAAAAAAGGGTTCTATAATTGGTGGATATATGTCGGAAATATCGATATATGTGTACCAAAATACCGATATATATCGGATATATCGGCGTCGGATATATCGGCGATATTTTGGTCCTTGTTTGGCATAAAGTCATAAACCACGGTAGAAAGTGAAAAATTTATATACCAATCGTTTATGTTTAAGGTAGTGGAGATGTGTGGAGTATTCTCATGCTGAAAAAAAAACTAACCATGGTATATGGCCCAACTTATCCCACGGTTTTCATGTAACTGTGACATATACTAGTAAACCAATGACCAAAGAAATTTCCGCCGTGGTATATAAGTATTTCCCACGGTTTTTGGAATAACCGTGGTATAAACGTTCTTATTGACCGTGGTATATGTGTCATTCTGTAGCAGTGAAGATTGCTCTTGATATGATGGGCAATGAGAAGCCCAATGGTCAGGACTCCCACATCATGAACATGGTGAAAGGTTTGCATAATTATCATATGATTGTTGGTCTACATATTGATATGCCATATTGGTTTTTCAAATATATTATATGGCAATTATATGGCAATTGATATGCCATATTGGTAAACATATTGTGTGGTATTTCGTTTTAAGAAAACAAGCTTGATTATACTAGAATTAAAACTCCTCTGACAGAAGAAATGAGGAGTGAAAGAAGGAGTACATGAATGCCTCCTTGCTTCGCTTACGAATAGCGTCTTGTTTACGCGTGTTCAGTGTATATATGATGTTAGAAACACTGAATGACTTGAAGAAATGAAAATTTGGAACAAACCTGAGGAAATTGGGCAAATTCAACAGTTTAGGGTGCAGTCGCACTCTGTTTGGGCACAGGTGCGCCTCAGGAATTTCAAATGTCCAGTGTTTTGAGCGCAGGTGCGCTCGTGGCTTGGCTCTAATTCCAGTAAGGTTAACGTGCTCCAAAAAATTTGAAATTTTTACAATAGTTTTCTAAAACATCTATCAAGTAGCCTATACAATTTCAGATCAATCGGAGCTATGAAAGTCCCTCTACTGCCCTTCAAACTTTATAAAACAGTTTTCAGACACAATACAAACAACCGAATAGTTAACCCATAAAAACAAAGCCAAAAATCGCTAAAATTTAACTGGAGACTCCTGACAGATCCTACTTGTTCTTGTAAAACTTTTAGAGCAATTCGAGTTCTACAAACTCTCCTTATAAGCTAGTGTTCCAGAAATTAAGTGTTTACAAAACTGCAGAAACACACTGGAAACACTCGACTATTTAGGAGGTCAAAACAATTCAAAAACTCGTCAAATTATTACTGCAAGCTCCTAACGTAGGATAGATACTCCTGTAAAAATTATAGAATTTTTAGAACTGCCTAAGTAACCTTACTCGACCGTTTTTCCAAGAACACACGGTTTGAAAACTGAAATGCAGCACTGTAAAGATCGTATTTGTTCACAAGGTAAAACAATTAGAAAATTTCTGAAAAAAGTACAGTAAATCAATAACACATTAAGGATTACACCTGTAATTTTTTAGAATTTTCAGAAATTTACAAATACCTTTACTGCACTGTTTTCCTCTGTGAATCCGCAGCCCCTATGCCTAAAACAGTGAACAGTTTTGAAAATTCAAGAAATAGGAATGAAAATTTAAAAGGGTGGGTGGGTAGAGAATGGGGGATTGCCCCTTGGATTCAATCAATTGAATTCTTGTCTTGAACGAGATTAAGACGGCAGCGGCGCCATTTGATAACCCGTAAAACTCAATTAGATTACTCTAACCTTATTCTTACGGTATCAATAATTTATTTCATACTCTCACATATAGATTCATGCAATATATATAGATTTAGGATTCATTCCACTCTTAACTCTCAAGACTTAAACAAATTCAATTGAACAAACACAAAGAACAATGGTGAGAGTAATGTGTTATGTGAAATTTCTATTGTACGATTATACTACGGATTCAATTTATACTAACAAGACGCGATAATTCAAATAACAAGGTATAAACTAAAATGATTCAATGATAAGGAATTAGAGGGGGATTGATTCCACCTTAACTCAACTTAATTCACTAACAGCGAATTGTCGTAATCTGAATTGAACTGCTTCGCAGAAAAATCTGGTTCTTCCTAATCCCTAATTACACATGGCATTTCTACCAATTCATAACTAGCATGTGAATTATTAAACTCATTCTCATGATGAACTAATCATTTCTAGAATGGAAAGGAAATTACAACTATTCAATATTAACGTGAATCAAGCTTTCATCAAGGCTTTTCAACCCCCTCTAATGGAGGTTTAGCCGTGAATCATAACACTATCATTTCCATATGAATCTAAACAAGTCATGAAATAAAGATTTGAACTTTGCTTATTTAAACTCAATTGGAAATCTAATCATGCAAGAATTAATTGAAACTAATAATAACAAGTAAATGGATCTAGGAATTGAAACTAATAATATAAATGAAAATGAATCTAGATTATGAAGAACTAATTACTTTATTTATCTAATGAAATCAATAACAATAATGTAATACTGAATTTAAAGCAAGAATAAAAACTAATTAAAATGAGGTCTAAATCTAGATCTAAAATTATTCTAATCTAACCCTAGCTACCATTACAAGGAACTAGTTTTCTAAATAAAACTAGATAACTTAAGAACTAAGCTTTTCTTTGTTTTTATTGTGCATGGGCTTGGAGCCATGTTTTGGGCCAGAGAATCAGGCCCAAAACCCAATTCTTTTAGTCCAAAAAGGCCTCTTCAGCTGGAGTTGGCTTTGACAAACTTTTTGTCAACTTTTACTCCTCTGATTGGGTCAAGGCTTAGACCATTGGAAAGCTCTTTCCGAGACGGTCGTTTTGATGTAAGGTAGGCCCAATTCCGAGGTCTGAGTGCAAAGATATGGTCTTCGGAATTTCTACTGACTTTGTGCACTATTTCTACCCGCGTGGACCTTGACTTTTCATCTTTTGACCGGGCTTTACAGAGGCTTTGTCTTCTTGAAAATTGGCCTTAAATCACAGAACTCCTTAGCAACCGACCTTTGCTCCTTTATCTTGCTAAAGTGGCACATTTCTGCACATAATGGACTTTGAAGCCTGAAATGCATAAAAACACGTAATCAGTATTAACTCTTACTTATTATTCACATAATTGGTCTAAAAGTACGATTGTTAAGGGGTTAAAACTACAGTTTTGGGCTCTTATCACGTACTCAGGCTTGTTAAAAAATAAAAAATGAAAAATTGTCGCGGAAATAAGCATAGGCGCGGGTCGCACCTTGTGCAAACCAAAACTAAGCGCGCCCCGCCCTCACAGTCCTGTAAGTTGGTAAAGGTTAAAGCGCAGGTCGCGCCTATGCAAGAAAAAAACCAAGCGCACCCCACCCTCAAAGTATTGTCAGTTGGTCAAGGTTAGGGTGCGGGTCGCGCCATATGCAAGGCAAAACTGAGCGCATGCGCTCTCAGTCATGTAAAAATAGTAAAATAATAATAAAAAAAAATTGTCTCGGAAATAGGCATGGGTGCGGGTCGCTCCATAAGCAACCCTAAACTGAGCGCGCCACGCCCTAACAGTCCTGTAAGTTGGTAAAGGTTAGAGCGCGGGTCGCGCCTATGCAAGACAAAAGCCAAGCGCACCCCGCCCTCAAAGTATTGTCAGTTGGTCAAGGCTAGGGTGCACTCAAGCATGTAAAAAAATAATAATAATAAAAAAAAAAAAATTGTCGCGGAAATAGGCATGGGCGCGGGTCGCTCCTTAGGCAAGCCAAAACTGAGCGTGCCACACCCTAACAGTCCTCTAATTTGGTAAAGGTTAGAGCGCGGGTCGTGCCTATGCAAGTCAAAAAACGAGCGCACCCAGCCCTCAAAGTATTGTAAGTTGGCCAAGGCTAGGGCTGCAGTCGTGCCTTATGCAAGGCAAAACTGAGCGCGTGCGCGCTCTATCATGGGAAAAAAAATTGTCGCGGAAATAGGTATGGGAGCTGGTCGCGCCTTGGGCAAGCCAAAACTGAGCGTGCCACGCCCTAAAAGTCATGTAAGTTGGTAAAGGTTAGAGTGAGGGTTGCGCCTATGCAAGTCAAAAACTGAGCGCACCTCACCCTCAAAGTACTGTAAGTTGGCTAAGGCTAGCGCGGGGGTCGCACCTTATCAAAGGCAAAAGTGTGCGCGTGCGTGCTCTGGCTTGTAAAAAAAATAAAAAAATAAAAAAATTGTCGCTGAAATTGGCATGGGCGCTTGTCGCGCCTTGGATAAACCAAAACTGAGCGCACCCCGCCCTCACAGTCCTGTAAGTTGGTACAGGTTAGAGCGCGGGTCGCGTCTATGCAACACAAAAATGGAGTGCACCCCACCCTCAAAGTACTGTAAATTGGTCAAGGCATGGGGTGCGGGTCGCACCTTATGCAATGCAAAACTGAGCGTGTGCGCGCTCAGGTATGTAAAAAAAAAAATTTGTCGCGCAAATAGGCATAGACGCTGAAGTCGCGGCAGGGCAAGCCAAAACCGAAAGCGCCCACCCCCTAGCAGATCCATAAGTTTGTAAAAAGGTTAGAAGCGGCGTGTCGCGCCTATGCAAGTCAAAAACTGAGTGCACCCCGCCCTCAAAGAATTGTAAGTTAACTATGGCTAGGGCGGGGGTCGCACCTTATGCAAGGCAAAACTGAGCGCGTGCGTACTCAGGCTTGTAAAAAAATTAAAATAAAAATAAAAATTGCGGCGGAAATAGGCATAGGCGCGGGTCGCACCTTGTGCAAACCAAAACTGAGCGCGCCCCGCCCTCACAGTCCTGTAAGTTGGTAAAGGTTAGAGCACGGATCGCGCCTATGCAACACAAAAATGGAGCACACCCCGCCATCAAAGTACTGTAATTGGTCAAGGCTAGGGCGCGGGTCGCGCCTTATGCAAGGAAAAACTGAGCGTGTGCGCGCCCCGGCATGTAAAAAAAAAAAAAAAAATTGTCGCGAAAATAGGCATGGGCGCGGGTCGCGGCTCTGGGCAAAGCTAAAACGAAGCGCCACGCCGTATCATTCCAGTAAGTTGGCAAAGGTTAGATCGTGGGTCGCGCCTATGCAAGACAAAAACCGAGCACACCCCGTCCTTAAAGTACTGTAAATTGGTGAAGGTTAGGGCGCGGGTCGTGCCTTATGTAAGGCAAAACTTAGCGCCCACGAATGTAAAAAAAAAAAAAAAAAAAAAATTGTCGTGGAAATATGCATGGGCGCGGGTCGTGCCTTGGGCAAGCCAAAACTTAGCCCTCCCCACCCTCAATCCGTCCCCGTAAAGTTAAGAAAGGATAGAGCTGGTCGTGCCTATGAAAGATAAAACCGAAATGCCCCCCCTCAAAGTACTATAAGTTGGTCAAGGCTAGGCTAGGGCGCCTTAAGCGTATGCAAGGCAAAACTGAGCGCGTGCGCGTGCGAACTTTCGCATGTAAAAAAATAAAAAATAAAAAAATTGGCGCGGAACTAGGCATGGGCACGGGTCGTGCCTTGGGCAAGCCAAAACTAAGCGTGCCCCGCCCTCATAGTCCTATATGTTGGTAAAGGTTAGAGCGCGAGTCGCGCCTATGCAACACAAAAACTGAGCACACCCCGCCCTCAAAGTACTATAAGTTGGTCAAGGCTAGGGCGCGGGTCGTGCCTTATGCATGGCAAAACTGAGAGTGTGCGTGCTCAGACTTCTCAAAAAAAATAAAAAAATAAAAAAATAACTGTCGCGGAAATAGGCCTGGGTGTGCGTCGCGCATTGGGCAAGCCAAAACTGAGCGCGCCCCGCCCTCAAAGTCCTGTAAGTTGGTAAAGGTTAGACTGGCGCCTATGCAACACAAAAACTAAGCGTAACCCGCCCTCAATGTACAGTAAGTTGGTCAAGGCTAGAACGCGGTGTGCCTTTACATTAACTCAAAACCGAAAGCCGCGTGCTTGCTCAGGCTTTCTAAAAAAAAAAAAATTGTCGCCGAAATAGGCATGGGAGCTGTTCGTGCCTGGGGCAAGCCAAAACTTTGCGTGCCACGCCCTAATAGTCCTGTAACTTGGTAAAGGTTAGAGCACGGGTCGTGCCTATGCAAGACAAAAACCGAGCGCACCCACCCCTCAAAGTAATGTAAGTTGGTCAAGGCTAGGGCATGGGTCGCGCCTTATGTAAGGTAAAATTGAGCGCATGCGTGCTCAGGCTTGTTAAAAAAAAAAAAAAAAAAAATTGTCGCGGAAATAAGAATAGGCGCGGGTCGGGACTTGTGCAAACCAAAACTAAGCGCGCCCCTCCCTTATAGTCCTGTAAGTTGGTAAAGGTTAGAGCGCAGGTCGCGCCTCTGGAAGACAAAAACCAATCGCACCCCGCCCTCAAAGTATTGTCAGTTGGTCATGGCTAGGGCGCGGGTCGTTCCTTATGCAAGGCAAAATTGAGCGCGTGTGCGCTCAGGCATGTAAAAATAAGAAAATAATAAAAAAAAATTGTCGCAGAAATAGGCATGGGCGCAGGTCACTCCATAGGCAAGCCAAAACTGAGCGCGCCACGCCCTAACAGTCTTGTAAGTTGGTAAAGGTTAGAGTGCGGGTCGCGCCTACGCAAGTCGAAAACCGAGCACACCCCGCCCTCAAAGTACTGTAAGTTGGTCAAGGATAAGGCGCGGGTCGCGCCTTATGCAAGGCAAAACTGAGCGCGTACTTGCTCAGATTTGTAAAAAAATAAAAAAAAAAATTGTAGATGAAATTGGCATGGGAGCGGGTCGCGCCTTGGGCAAGCCAAAACTAAGCGCGCCCCGCACTCACAGTTCTGTAAGTTAGTAAAGGTTAGAGTGCTAGTCGCGCCTTTGCAACACAAAAACAGAGCACACCCCACCCTCAAAGTACTATATATTGGCCAAGGCTAAGGCGCGGGTCATGCCTTATGCAGTAAAACTAAAAACCTTATGCGTTCTTGTTTCGGACATGTTAAAAAAAAAAAATTGTCGCGAAAATAGGCATGGGCGCGGGTCGCGCCATGGGCAAGCCAAAACAGAGCGCGTCACGCCCTAACAGCCATGTAAGTTGGCAAAGGTTAGATAGCTGGTCGCGCCAATGCAAGACAAAAAACGAGCACACCCCACCCTCAAAGTACTGTAAGTTGGTCAAGGCTAGGCGCTGGTCGCTTTATGCATGGTAAAACCGGTATGCAGCGTCTGGCGCCTTCCGGCTTGTAAAAAAAATAAAATAAAAAATAGGCTGGAAATAGGAATGGGTACGGGTCGCGCCTTGGGCAAGCCAGAACTGAGCGCTCCCCGCCATAACAATCCTGTAATTTGGTAAAGGTTAGAGCGCAGGTTGCGCCTATGCAAGACAAAAACCCAACGCACCCCGCCCTCAAAGTACTATAAGTTGGTCAAGGATAGGGTGCGGGTCGCGCCTTATGTAAGGCAAAACTGAGCGCATGCGTGCTCAGGCTTGTTAAAAAAAAAGAAAAGAAAAAATTGCCGCGGAAATAAGCATAGGCGCGGGTCGCGCCTTGTGTAAACCAAAACTAAGCGCGCCCTGCCCTTACAGTCGTGTAAGTTGGTAAAGGTTAAAGCGCAGGTCGCGCCTATGCATGACAAAAACCAAGCGCACGCCACCCTCAAAGTATTGTCAGTTGGTCAAGGCTAGGGTGCGGGTCGCGCCATATGCAAGGAAAAACTGAGCACGTGCGCTCTCAGGCATGTAAAAATAAAAAAATAATAATAAAAAAAAATTGTCGCGGAAATAGGCATGGGCGCGGGTCGCTCCATAAGCAAGCCAAAACTTAGCGCGCCACGCCCTAACAGTCCAATATGTTTTTTTTTTAAATAACTAGGGGTTTTGGACTCCCCAATCTTTATATATGGGACTAAGAAACTTCCAGATACATCTTCCCTACCTTATCCGCCAAGATCAAATCATTAAGTTTGTGATCCAGCGGTGGTATAAAGTACACACACTCATTACAAAAAATCCTACTTAGCTTAGATAGATAATATGCGGCTTGGTTACCCTAGTCCTGTAAGTTGGTAAAGGTTAGAGCACGAGTCGCGCCTATGCAAGTCAAAAACCGAGCGAACCCCGCCCTCAAAGTACTGTAAGTTAGCTAAGGCTAGGGCGGTGGTCGCGCCTTATGCAAGGCAAAACTGAGCGCATGCGTGCTTAGGCTTGTTAAAAAAAAAATTAAAAAATAAAAAATTAAAAATTAAAAAAAAAAAACCCTCGCCGCAGAATCGTTCACTTTCTTCTTCTTCCCCGACCTTCTTCTTCCCCCGCAACTTGCAGCACCGCTTGTGCTGCCCACACCCTCGCCACCACCCACCGCCTCTCAAAACCCCTCTGCCGCACCTCCACCAGCACCCACCGCCTCTCAAAATTCCATCCACCGCCTCTGCCGCACCTTCTCTGCCGCACCTTCTTCTCCCCTTCTCTGCCGCACCACTGGTGCTGCACCACCCACCGCCTCTCAAAATCCCGACCCTCCACCAGCACCTTCTCTCTCTCCTCGCACCCTCCACCAGCACCGAAAAAATTCCATCCACCACACAGATCTGCCTCTGCACCACTCGCGCGGTACCACCACCGGCCCCACCCCATCTTTACCGCCACCACCATCTTCAAATGCATTTTTCACGCCGCCTAACACCCCATCGCCCCACTGCCACCATAATCCAACACAACCTCGTCCACCACACAGCACCACCACTACACCACCCCCATCCTTTATCTTTTCCCCAATCCCACCACCGCCATTTTCTTCACCACTGTTCGCCGCACCTTTGGCACACCACCATCTCTAATTCCCTAATCTATTCTCACATCCCACCACCACCATCTCTTACCTTCGTCTTCGCCGCTATAAAACCCGCACCCGCACTCTCCGCCATAAGGCCCAACCACTACCTCCCGCAACTATTTTGGGTTAGTTTGGGAGTAGGAAATGACTTGTATTAGGTTCGTTAGGTTTGGGTTGGTTTGGTGAACTCATTTGTTTGGTTTTTGTGGTTGTCGAAGATAAACTTTTTTAGGTTGGTACCTTGTTCTGCTGGAAGGGTTTTGGTTTAGGTTTTGTTTGTTGGTTAAATGAGGTTTGGGGTTTGTAGTCTTGCCGACAGGATTTGGGATTTGCTTATTTTGGGTTTTGTGTGATTGGATTTGGGTTTTGCTGACTTATCGACAGGTTTGGGATATGAGAAAGAAGAATGTTGTTTCTTCTAGTTCTATTGCCCTGCCTCTTAAGAAACGTGTTCATTGCCCTTTCCGAGATCGTCATGGATGCACTAATGGGGTAAGCGGTAATGGTTTTACTATTCCCTACTTTCTCACGCATTTTGATAAACAACACGTAGGGTTGTCGGTTAAGTATTGATAGGTACGGGATGAACTTAAGGATGATTGTGATTTGTATTTGTTATTGGAGAATTCTTTAAAGTCTATTGACAAATGGATGTGTGGTCGTTGTCTTGGTATCCACGCGACTTGGTATACCGCGGTCGCCATCCGGATGTTATCATATCACCACCTATTTTGATGGAGAACGGGAATCCCCATGTTTCATTGTGGGCATACCACAGCCTGCCTCCTAAGCCCGGCACTATAGATCTTGCATCCACGACATACGTAGGGGTCGTGGTGATACCCCCGACCCGCTTTGTTGTTCCTTCTTCTCTTAATGAGAAATTATCGATGATGCATTTCGTGATACCTTTCCGAACCGTGAAAAGTATACCACGTGCTTGTCGATTGGCTTTTCTCGGTGCAATCAAATCGGCTCTCGGGATATTACAACCGATCCTAGTTCGCTTATGCCTTGGGTTCGCCTCCTCCTTTTGCCACGTTGCACCTCGCCGCAAGTTTTTCGACCACGTAATCGCCGCGAACGCCGCTCGGCACTAGGAAAAACTTTCAGCAAAAAACAGATTCTCCATGCTTTGACGACATGGAATGAGCCTAGCGGGATGTTTCGCTTTTTAGAGTCCGTCATAGAGCCTCCTTCATTCCAACCAACTCGAAATCTGCCTCCACTCGGAATGTGTAAGCCGATGCCTCTGAGAAAGTTGTTTGATGGACATTTTGCTCGCTGCAGCCGTTAAAGTGTTATCATCATCAGGAGTTGCATCTAATACTGCGGAGACTATATGTGCATTAGAGGAGAAGCACCCAATGCGACAACCACCTGTAAGACCGACTATTCCCTTTGCTGAGCCCCCTTTAGTGGTAGAGAGAGACGGCCTATTGTCATGTATTAGGTCATTTCCGAAAGGTACTTCTTGTGGTCGGGATGTTCTTCGAGCTCAGCATTTGTTGGATGCCATGAGTGGGGCTGCAGCAGCTATATCGTCTGATTTGCTAGATGCATTGACCCCTGTGGTGAATCTTTGGTTACAGGGTCGATGTCCACAGCCGTTAGCAGAATTCATTGCGAGTGCTCCGCTTACTCCGCTTCTCAAGCCGGATAATAGTATTCGGCCCTATAGCCGGGGGATGGTTTGGCCGCTTTGGTCTCCAAGATTGCGATGAGAGGAGTTTCCAAAGATGTGGTAGGATACTTACAAGATTTTCAATATGGGGTTGGTGTTTCGGTGGAGCGGGTTTATTTTGCACACCGTCAACCGCGATAGTGTATGCTAACAAAGATGATAGTACCTCTCTTCGATGCCGCTTGTAGATTTTCAGAATGCTTTTAACATGGTTGATCGGACTACCATGTTGAGAGAGGGTTCAGATCCGTTGCCCAACTATTGCCCCTTGGGTTGAGTACTTGTATTGTCAACCCGCGAGGTTATATATGGGGATGGCTACATATGGTCGGCTATCATGGGGTCAAAAAAAGCGACCCTTTGGGTCCCCTTCTTTTTGCAATCGGTGTTGCATCCCCGATTCTCGCGGATCCAAATCCGGTTGTCAGTTGATGCTACAGGCTTGGTATCTAGATGATGGGACTCTGATCGGAGAAACAGAACAGGTGGCGACAGCTTTGGGTATGATACAGGAAGAAGGACCTTCTTACGGGCTGGTTCTTAATGTGGCTAAAACTGAGATATTTTGGCCATCACTGGATCCACGACGCTCCACTCCTGGTCTCTTTCCTTCAGATTTATCTCGTCCTCAGCAGGGAGTCAGATTGCTTGGAGGTGCGGTCAGCACTGATTCATCCTTTGTCATGGGCCTTGCTCGCAAGCGTGTTGAAAAGGTTGTGACTTTGATGGACCGTTTAGCTAGTTTGGAAGATCCACAGTGTGAGTTAGCTCTCTTACGTGCTTGTGCTGGGCTCTCTAAGTTGGTCTTTATGATTCGCACTTGTCCACCATCCCTTTTTAGAGAGGCAGCCAAGACTTTTGATCGGCATCTCCGCAGTGTTCTGCAGGGTATTGTGGTTTCTGATGGTCCTTGCTTCGGTGATTTGCAGTGGCGTTTATCGACACTCCCAGTACGTCTTGGTGGGCTAGGTATTTATTGTGCCACTGATGTCTCTACTTTTGCTTTTGTGGCCTCTCGTTGTCGACTTCGAGCTTCTTGAACCACATTCTTCGAGTTGTGGGCCGCCTTTTGGATGAGATTCTTGATGTTGCTAGCGCGTATCGAGTATGTGTCCGCCCGATTTTGACCTCGCTTCTATGGCTGTGAATGCTCATCGTCCCCTCAAAACCACAAAAAGTTTTGGCGGAAGCATTCTATGGTAAGATTGTTGCCGGTCTTGAGAGGGAGTTTGTGTTATCTCGCCGTCGAAGCGATCATTGGATGCTTGCAACCAACACGCAAAAGATTTTCTACTTGCTATTCCGATGGAGGGACTTGGACGGGCATATGTCGCCGGGTGGAGTATCGTTCTATTCTCCTGTACCGCCTCATGATTCCTTTGTACTCGATGGTGGTCTATGCCCCGCTTTGCAAAAAGAGTAGACTAGATGCTTTCGGGGACCATGCAGACATTGCAGCGCACATTTTCCGTGTTTCAAATACCGACATGATCATGTCGAGATATTTTATGTGATGCATTACGGAGGGTCGGGGTACAAGTGAAAAAGGAGGCTCCCGCTAATTTTCTCACCGATCCGAATGAGGGAAGATTTACACTTCGCCTACGATGTATTGATCTACAAATGGTCCGAGGGGAGACATGCGTGTGTTGATGTAATCGAGCCTCTCCGTTGGTAGGGCTTGGGAATGGAGTCTTTGAGGTGGGAGAAGCGACTAAGAGAGCAGCGCAGGGGAAGATAGAGAAGCATTAGGAAGCTTGTATAGCTAACCAACATTGTTTCATTCCGCTTTAGTTTTGACACTTTCGGTTTCTTGGAACAACAATGGGTTGAGCTTCTCAAGAGACTTGTAAGGTTATGGACAAGAACGCTATGACAAAATTTGGTTCCAACGAGTTTGTGTTTAGAAGGATAGGATTTGCTATTCAGAAAGGACTTGCGGCGCAGCTTATTGCACGCTTGTCCTAATTATTTGTAATCCTCGTTATCATTATCAATAAAATTTCCACTTAAAAAAAAAAAAAAAAAAAAAATGGGCAAATAGGTCGCACTCCTAGGGTAAGACAAAAAATTGAGCACACCCCGCCCTCAAAGTATTGTAAGTTGGTCAAGGCTAGGAGCCGGTCGCTTTTGCATGCAAGGCAAAACGAAAGCGCCAAGTGCGTTTAGGTTTGTTAAAAAAAAAAAAAAAAAAAATTAAAAATTGGTGCGGAAATACGCATGGGCGTGCGCGCCTTGGGCAAGCCAAAACTGAGCGCGCCCACCCTCACAGTCCTGTAAGTTGGTAATGGTTAGAGCGTGGGTCGCGCCTATGCAACACAAAAAATTGAGCGCACCCCTCCCTCAAAGTACTGTAAATTGGTTAAGGCTAGGGTGCGGGTCGCGCCTTATGCTAGGCAAAACCGGAAAGCACGCGGCGCTTCGGGCATGTAAAAAAAACAAAATAATTTTTCAGGGTTTGTAAAAGTATTGTAAATTGGTGAAGTCTAGGGCGCGGGTCACGCCTTATGCAAGGCAAAATTGAGCGCGTGCGCGCTCAGGCATGTAAAAAATAAAAATTGTCAAGCATAGTCAGAAAATGAAACCATACCGAATACTGTCATAGAAACTGAGTACCCTACAACTGTAGAAGTTCCACTCCAACCACAACCAAGAGGTACAACCTTACTAAATACCACCTTAGAAATTGATGATCCTACACCTGTAGAGGTTCCAATATGGACACCTATATGGAAAATGGCTAAAAATAACGCAAAGACTAATAATACTTTTGAACCTTATGCTAAATATAGAGATAAACCACCGTATCCTCAAAGACTAGTTGTGTCTAGAAAGGACGTGAATTTTGATGAGATTAGGGAAGTGTTTAAAAATCTGACTATAAACCTACCTTTTCAAGATGCTATAAAAAGTCTACCTGGACACGCGAAGTTTCTAAAAGAGTTATGCACAAAGAAGAGAAAAACCAACATACCCAATGAAGCCTTCTTAACTAAACAATATCCCTCTTTATCTGAACATAACGGAATTGTTAAGTACAAGGACCTTGGTCATCCTACTATACAGTGCACCTTAGGTGATACCTTCGTAACAACTACTTTATTAGACCTGGGAGCGAGTGTTAACTTACTCCCTTTTTATTTATATAAACAACTAGGTCTAACAAAACTTCAACCAACCAAAATGACTTTACACTTAGCCGATCGTTCTATTAAGTATCCCAAGGGTGTAGTTGAAAACATTCTCGTTAAAGTTCAGGATTCTTACTATCCAGCTGACTTTGTTATTCTCGCCACACAGAAGTTGCTCATAATTCCATTCCCATCATCTTAGGGCGTCCTTTCTTGGCAACCGCCAATGCCCAAATCAATTGTCGGGATGGCTCAATGACTCTTTCTTTTGGAAATCTTTCTGTGGAAGTTAACATGTTTAGACAAAAGCAAGGACAACTAGGTTTGCCTGTAATAGGAGAAGTGAAGTCTATTAAGAGTTTTGTACCTCACATTAGTGCGGCTGACGCTTTAGTCTCCACACTAGTAGATACCCCTATTATGGAAGAAGACAAGGATCATAATTTCTACTCCCTAGACATAGATAACATCGAGGAAGATTTCCTTCGACTCTTTTGCAACCCTTATTTACCACCTCGCGAGTCCCCACCTATTGACATTCATTCATCTCTTGACGCCATGACGGAAGAAGAATTTTTCACCCTCTATCCCAGTGATTCTTCTTACCCACCTATTGAGGAGTGTCTTGCATATCTCAAGGCCTCTGATGATATAGAACTAAGAACACTAGTTAAGCACTATTCACCCACCTCACATCCTCATGTCACTCATTCACCTTCCATCACGAATGTTCCTCGCCCTCTACCTTTTCAAAGAACCATTGAGTTTGTACTTGACCTTCTTGTTTATCCTATGCTTCATGACTTTCTAAACCCATCTGGTGAAGAAGTAACACCCAAGGACAAGCCACCTGACACTTTTTAATTTTTCCATTCCTTCCATCTCAAAATTATCCGCAACCCACGTATCTTCCACAACCATCCATTTTCTCACATTCACTCACTTGGCATCCCTTTCGTAGGACGACAAAGAAGAAACTGTATGCTCGATTACGTTCTAGATCTATCAGGCTTCGCTCTCATTCCACTAAGCCACGTCATAGGAAATCTTGGTGCTTAATTTTTTTTGAAGGTGCTTTCCATGTTAACTATTTATGGAAAGATCCACAATTATTTAGATTACTAATATATGGTAAACTGCATATTAATACATATATATCACATTAATTCTATGGAATATGACTTTAAAAGACCTAAGTTTTTGTACAATACCACCTTTCTGGAGTATAGGCCAAACAAAAATTTTCAAACTTAAAAAGAGTTTTCCAATTTTGTTTGGGGGTGACATATTTTGGTATTTCATTTCAAAATGTTTTGCCACCCATTGCTTTTCATGTTTACTCCAATTTAGTTAGTACGTAATAGTTTAATTGTGGTTCATGTTATCATATCATCTTTATAATATTTTTGTTACAAGTACTGCCAGTTTTTACCATATTTCTATGGTAAATTCTTTCCTTATCTCTTTACACTTTGAGGACAAAGCGTTCAATTGTTTGGGGGTGGGATAGAAACATTTGCAAATATTAGGCACTTTTAGGATGTAAATTACGCACTTTTCTTTATAAAATATTAAAAATCATAAATATTGTTTATACTAGGCACTTAGTGATAATGGTATTGTTCCTTTCTCCATGATGATATTAGTCTAGAAATCTCATGTAGTACTTGAATTAGGATTTAATTTTTGAAACTTATATTAATATATAGGTAATAGTCATTGCATCTTTTCACAAACATCTTGCATGAGCATCTTTGATTGTACTTGGCAGTATTTTTCTGAGACCTAGGTTAGAGTACTTAATACATATCCTGTGAGCATCTAGCCTAAAAGGCTCATAAAAGTGAAATATCTGAGTGATGACACAAGGGAGAAGTAAATTCCGAGTAGAGAAATCACACATCTACTTGCTTGATCACCATACCATATCCTAAGCGAGAATTTAGGCCCTCTTTGGATCGATATAGCCAAAAATTCAACCCTATATGAAATTTATTATCCGCTAGACTGTGTCAAAACAACTGATTTAGGACGGCTCATATCTGTCGAGATTGGTCAATCTCGACGGCTACTGACTGTCTCACAAGCCGTTGTTAAAAATGTCGTGGTATTGATTATTAACGGTTAGTAGCTGTCCATTATGTGAAATACAAAGACAGCTGTTAGCCGTCGAGTATTGAGTTTTGTGGACGGCTAATGGCCGTGGTTTAGGGTTTAAAACAACAACTTCGCACTGTCTAGAGCTGCGTCCTGCTCGATCAAAACACGAAATTGAATAGTTTCAATTCCTTATTGCAGACGGCTAATGACAGTAGAGTATTTGAAAATCTAAATCCACCTGCTACTTCAATATGATTGGCTACCTAAATAATTTAAATTCAAACTGCACTATAATTAAGAAACCATAATCAAACTTAAGTACCAAAACATCTTTATATTTATCATCCCATCCAAAATGTTTACATTGCAATACCATATACTATAAAACTTGAAGTCTGACAAAATACCAAAATATTTGAACTCGATCTTGTTGCTCAAGTATTCAATAGCTAGCTAGAAACACTATCCAAAGACCAAAAAACAACTATGTACTTTGATTTACAAGGCACGCCAAAAGAAGATAAGTGTTTGTCGATTAAAAGCTTCATCGATCAATGAAAAACCATGTAATTGTTTGGCCAAGTAATCACGTCACCAAGCACGATATCTCCAAGTCTTCCATCTCCTTCATACAACGGTGCAAAATCATCAATTATCTCATCGATTCGGACATTATACGAACTTGGAGGTGTCGTTAAATAGGTGCAAACTTCTCCAAGTGCAACCACAATCTTTGTTATGAAACTCTTCAAGTGACAAGTTGTAGATTGAGATCGGATATGCGGGAATCATCACGAACTGGTGATTGTTGTATTTCCTAAGAAAATAAGAAAAAACAATGAAGTTAATGTAGGTTATTCACAAAGAATAATGAATATAGAGATTATTACTTACTATATCATTTATTAAATCTAAGACATGATACAAACTCAACAACTAATCTTCACTGACTAGAAACATCACAATGACCAAAACACATAGGAAACAGACATACAAAAAAAATTCATACCATTGCAAATTGAAACCAAACCTTAAAGTCACCTATCCTAAAAAATTCAACATACCCACATGACCAAATCATAAAACAATCCTAAGAGAATCAAAATTCCCAAGATCACAAAGTACTTTAACTTCCAACATTTCATTAAAAATCACAAAGACTAATACTAACTGCAAGGCCAGCAAAGACCAATACTAATACGTAATAGACTGTGACATACTTACTATCATCACATACTTGTATAGTATTCAATTTTTCTGCTGTATGGTTTGAATCATGCAGCAGATGTGTTCTTCTTGTACCCAATCCTCTATTTAACCGTATTTAACAAAGAACTGTAATTGTTGTATCTTGTATACAAA
The DNA here is from genome assembly GCF_015680905.1 of Coptis chinensis. NCBI lineage: Eukaryota > Viridiplantae > Streptophyta > Magnoliopsida > Ranunculales > Ranunculaceae > Coptis > Coptis chinensis. Next base: position 486,688 of record NW_028238123.1, on the reverse strand, counting down.
GTGGTAATAGAAATAGTACAACCATGTCTCCATTGATTTTGTTTATTCTCGGTTCTCTTTGCATAACTCGCTTACCAACAACATCATCATCATCAGCCACCGTGCTATCTCGCTTATGACTTCCTAGGACACCGCTAGAAAGAGATGAGCATCTGATATCGGCATTCCAAAGATTTTGATAAAGATAACAATGGGTAAGTGTGCTACTTGTTTATTTATGTACTACTTGCTTGCTCATCCGTCATTTGCAAATCATAGGCTGTCACTCCAAGAGTCGGATATGCTCGTCCCTATCTATGAACCAATCTTTGACATCCCTTTTTCAGTGATAAAATGCATAAAGAAAAGGCCCTTAATGATTCACAGATTAACTTGCCGCTTCAGCTTCTCATCACTCTCTACTTTTCGCCGTGAAAGATGTTAAAAATTATACATGGAATCATGATGAAATTTCTGCCAAAATTATTTATCCCACCTCCCTTCTAAACACCAACGAAAAACAAAAGAATAGTAGAACCCGGTAATCTTTGAGATAGGCTATGGTCGTAAGTGAGTTAGAGAATACACGATATGTTACCACCGCTTCAAAAGCAACTTGGACGAGTCATGAATTAATATTATCTATAAATAGCATTTTTACTCAATGTTCCAATTCTCCTTGTTTGATGAACTTTTTTTTTTTTCTGATTGTACATTTCATTATGAGTTGTCATTTTTTTTTTTTCGTGTTTATCACTAGAGATGAATCGAAACAGACCATGAAAGATCATGGAATGGGTGATGAGGCAACTATTAGGGATATAATAGCAGAGGTGGATAGTGAATGTTGGGGACCTTTAGTCTATCTTTCATCAAGGCTCTTTGTCAAGTGAGGGTTCAGAGGTAGGATTTGAACGCTACGAATTGACGAATGTCTTAAAACCGAAAAATGACTTGGGTCTTAATGGCTTATATACTACTCCGGACTAATAAGTTGAGTTAGTTCATAGACTAGTGGGAAAGGCTAAACTAAGGAGTATTCTTAAGTTATACAAAGAATGAGTTCCCCTCAAAAGTTCTACTGCCTCCATTGATCGTACTCTTGTGATTCTACCCGCCGCCACTCTGCCCTATTTATATGGGTTATCCTTTACACGTCCCAAAGATCTTCTACCATAATAGACCGAAAAGAAGAAAGGGGCAATGTAAGATGACGCGGAGAGAAGACTAGAGCGCTTAACTAGCTGATTTAGGACCAGCCTTCTTGCTTATCCGCTTTGATTGCTATCCGGCGAGAATTGAATTGCTTTCCTTTTGGACTAATTGAAGAAAAGCGATCGAAGTGAAGACCAATGAGACTGAAAGGCTTTTTACAAAGATGCCTTGACCGCAGACGAGTGAGATTGATGAAATTCAAAGCAGAACAAGCAGCGGGGGATGAACGCAGATAAGATTGGACTGATCGACTAGTAGGCACCATAAAGCAAGCAAAAAGGACGAGGGGTGATATAAAGAACTAAACATGTTTCCAAGATCATTGCCAATAGGATCAAGCCAGTCCTGCCCCACCGCGGATGTCAGCAGCAAACGACATTTGTTGAGGGAAGGAGAATTGGGGACAATAATGCAAGTAGAGTCAGTCAGTTAAGCCTACGTTTGGACCCCAGTTTTGCGGTTCAAGAGATGCAATAGAGCGAGTTTCAGAGGAATTGAAAGTGGGTACCACATCTGAAACCAGTCTCATATAGCTAGCAAATTAATAAACAGGATTTGACTTAGTAAAGGCGGTATCAGAAAGTCAATTTTTTTATAACCCCCGTCTTTTGGATTTGACTTAGTAAAGGCGGTAATACAAACCTGCGCATACCCACATCAAGTTAATTCTAAGACGTCTAACTATCATCACAATTTGTAGACGCCTATATTAACACAATAATCTTAACCCGAAGGCCTAAATTAACTCCAACATTCAACTGATAGTATAAACGGCGAGGTATAGTAGATACTTATGTTCATACTATATAAGGATTTGCGATTACGCCTATCTACACAGCGGACACATCTCCACTTCAAGGTGTGGAATGGGAGGAGCAACCGGACACTCTGCTAGAGAAGTATTACCGACAGGTGAGGGTGGTACAAGGTCCGTCCTATTCAAAAATTAAAAGCTAACCTAGCAGGCCTACAAGGTTGCAAACCGATTGAACGTAAGGTGGTGGTATCTATAGATTCTCAAAGAGTCGCTCGAGCATGAATAAACATCTTGCGTGTCTTCCCCATCGCAGATTGTTTGAAGTCGCTTAGTTTTAGGATTTTTACCAAGCTACTGAACTACAAGAAAAGAGAAGTGCTACAGACCTTTTATCTAAATTATTACCTAAGATGCATTTCCAAGCCCCAAGATTGGCGCTTTAAGGTCCGAACTTCATCCTCAAGTATCTTGCGAGCCTTGTCTACTTCATCAAGTCTCGCCATGATCGCCTCATAACCTGACTCACTATTTTCACGCGCTCTCTTCTCTCTTCGAGCAATCTCTTTATAAGGAGCTGAAACATGGTAAACAGTCTTTGTGACACCACCACCTAGACCGTGAACACGTCCCTTTCCATCACGACCAATAACCTATTAAGTAAACAAAAGTTTAGGTAGAACTTTGAACAAAACCCATTTGCAAAACCAAAACAAGATGAGAAGCATCACACCATTGCAACGGGGTCATTGTTTAGATCCCTTTCCACTATGTCAGGCTCATTGCTAACAAGTCTATTAATTTCCTCCAACAAAAGAAATCAAAGTCACCATTTCTTAAGTACCTGGTCATACAAACATAAGCAATTTCTATATAAATGTCTCGTTGTCTCTTACAAGAGATTGCTTCGTTTCAAAATTTATGCAACTCCCATCTCTCCTCGTATGGATGGCCACATATCCTTCTATCCTTGAAACCTCACCAGTTGGGCTATTTTTTTTCTGTAACATATTAAACGAATGTGTAGATAAAGACTAATAATAGTTGAGTGCATACGATAATTTTATGGCATTAAATAGATGTTTACCAACTGCTCAATAACTGGAACTGCTCCCATTCTACCAGTTGTATGTGGGTTCTTCATTTGTTCCCTTGCTAACTTTCCATTGAATCGCTTGGTTTTATCCTCTTCTGTTGAGCACATGTCGACGAATGCCTCCCATTCTTCTTTTTTCACCTTGCTAGGAACATTTCTTTTTCGCTCTGCATCTGTCGGAAATTTATCATACACCTGACGAAGTTCATATTTTTTCTGCTTCCAAGCTGTATTAAGCTTACAAAGAGTGCATTCTTTTCGGATGAGTGGAAGATCAATTTCAACCTGTAAATTGGACATGTCAAAATCATTAGTAAACAAATTTGGATACAATACAAATTAAAATGTTTACTGAAATAAAATTAGGTGGATTGACTTGCACTTACCAATACTTTCTTCCACAAAGCATCCTTTGTTAAATCTGGAACCTCTGCCCAGTCCTTGTACATAGGTGGGCAGTGTGTCCTAGCCACCTGCCCGACTATAATGGCATACTTGCTCGATATTGTTTAGTAGCTTGTCCATCATCAGTAAACTCCACTTGGAATCTTGGACCTAATTGGATTAATTAGCAACCGATTAAGTACAAATAGGATGCATAAAAGCTTCACTACTAGAAAAATGACAATAGACAAAATCAATTTATTATGATCTATTTTTCAAATGATCTCATGATAAAAGATCAAATGACCTAATTAACAAGAATATGAAAAGAATAAGATCTAATTAACATCGAACTTCTGAAAAAATATTAGTACCTATCAACCGCCTCCCCCTTAAGACTCCCCGCTTAATATATTAACAAGTTTTAAAATCAGTGCCATGTTTCACGATCTAACCTGCACTCCAAATCCATATTTAACCATTGATCACCAAGAACAAAACAGTGAATGAGGCAGCTCTGACTCTCGTGAAAATAGCAAAATTTCTAGAAAAGTCCTAAGTCGATTATACTAATCAGAGAAATCTAAAATACTTGAGTAAAAAAACCCTTGGGCACCATCTTAAAACTGAAGTTACATAGACAACACCATATCACTTTTCATTAGCTATGCTCCAGCATTACTATCACTGATTAACAATCTTGTAAAATTGTCTTCTCTTTTTAGTTTATACTTCTAAAGTAATAGTGAATGTTGACTCAATAACAAAGGGGCCAGTTAATGCGAAAAAGAGTTGAATAAAGGATCGAGAATCAGTGAAGATGGTTGGGTCAAGTGGCAAGCAATTTGAAAATCAATACATAACATATAAGAAAAGAACCGTGTATGAGTTCCATGGAAGTGGGGAAAGCGATTAGCAACAAGCCAATACAAGGAACAAGCACCCCTAAAGTCTCTGTTTTCGATCAACAATGCATTTTACTGATTAAAAAAAAAAAAAAAAGTACAGACCTAAGACATCCCAAAGTACAGGCCCAATATATCCTTCACAGAGCGGGGAACAGCCCAAACCACCCGTGATTGTGGAAGGAAATGACACACCTCCCAAGAGTAAGAACAATGGATGAGGGTATGGCTAACTAACACCATCAAACAAACACCAGGGACAAGTTTACAATGATTTTCTTTCTTTTGATAAGGTTGTCTATGGTTGGGATTTTATTTTGTGCAGCACACCACATAAAAAAAGACACTCGGCAAGGAATCTTCGACTTCCAAATCAAAGTGCTAGGGAAATTAGTTAATAAATTAGCATAGGAAGACAGGAGTAGAGAGCGAAATAGAAAGATTTTGAGCTGAATTTTTCATCCTTTCCAATATTCCAAAGTCAGTAATCTCTGCATGGTCTCCCATCTAGGATAGTGTACAAACTGCGTAAAAGGGCTACAAGACTCACAATATCCCTATCTGCCATGGCATTGTGGATTCCAAAGTCCCAACCAAGATGACCACTATCAAACCGTATGAAATCACTAAGGGGGTGACTACATGGGTCATTTTTATAGGTTTAACACTTTCCCAGCCAACTTACGTTATTAAATAAACAATTAATAATCAAATAAAAAAATATTACTTTACCTTTTGGTTTTGTCGTCGTCTCGCTTGATTCAGATTCATTTGCTTCAAATCCACTTGCTTCAGATGCTTCTGACATGACTTCTTTTTACCTAAATATAAAGTTCAACAAAATGGTTAAAATCTAAAGCAACGAAATTAAACAAAACATGGAATAGATGTAGCATGTACCATATGTTGCACCACTCGAAGAAAAAACTAAAAACAGAAAAACCCACTAGACAGAGAACACCCAAGATGTTCAAGCCATACTGTTTAACTCACCTTTACCATGTAGAGAATTGGAAAAGATGAATAGAAACAAAAGACACCCAATTCAAAAAGCTTTCCCAGAAATATCAACCATACAAAAAAAAGATTATTCATTGATAAGTTTCCTAAGAACGTCCTTAATTAAGATTATTCATCAACATAAAAAAAAAAAGATTATTCATTAAGATTAAATCCAGTCTTCCGCAACTTCTAGAACGTCCTCAAATAGAGTTGTTGATGAAGAATCATTAGCACTTGTTCTGGCCTCGAAAACCAATGGGTCTTCATAATCATCTATCTCTTGACTCAACCTCTTTGGAGCATCCAAGACAACATGCCAATTATCTCTACTCAAATCCCGACAATAAAAGACTTGTTTAGCTTCAGAAGCGAGAATAAAGGGCTCGTAAACTTCACTTGTATTCCTCATGAACCTCCCAAGATTTACAAATACCAAGTTCGTATCAGGATCAACTGTGCAACCATTTGTTTTATCCTCAATGCGCACCCAATCACAGTAGAACACAATTTGTTTAAATTCTACATAATCAAGTTCAAGAATTCTTTTGACAACTCCATAGTAAGTGACTTCGTCATCAACAAGCACTACAACAATTTTATGATATGACATCACTTGATCAACGTCACTTCTAAAAATATGATGTCGTACATAACATTAGAAATCACTTTTCTCAAAGATGATGTTAGTAGTTGGTGGTAATATTGTTTTAACGTCACTTTCTACAAAAGTGACTTAGAAAAGGTCTACAACATCACTTTTAGAAGTGATGTAAACGCTGTGATGTCGTTTAATCTTTTAAATCACTTTTTGCATCACTTTATAAATGATGTGAAAATTTGAAATATTAAATCACTTTACAAGTGACGTCTTGATTGGAATAGCAAATCACTTTCAAAAGTGATGTCTAGTGGTAGCTATTTGATGGACACATTGCTTCGCTCTAGGCCCATTAGGCCCATTAGACAGGTGGGGCTTTTTAGTAGTACCTTAATTAAACAGAAAACTCTAAGTTTTCGAAGAAACTAAAAAACTTTGAAAATAAAATCTTTAACCGCGAATAAAATTTTGTTTTCCCGCTGCGATTAGAATTCATTAACCTAGGGCGGCTAGGTCAGTTATGAAAAATACAACTCATCCCGTCGATTCAGGTACTTATTAACTATTTACTTATTTCTCTTCAAAGCCCTCTCGTAGAAAACTAATATTATCTATTTTTGTGACAAAAGCACAATCTTTTTCGGTGGATTTTTCTGGAAATCAAAAGAACAAAGTAACCAGGTTTGTCTCTTTCATTAAAGCCCAATTTTTCTGCCTTCAAAACTTTACGGTTCCATTTGTCTCTTTCATTATAGCGTTAACAATACGTGATATCCTATATTGTATATGAAGTCGGCAAGTCTTACAAAGTAATGCTTCGTCCTTAATATCATAGAATGTGTTGTTGTACTGTTTTTATAATTACAGATTAGAATTATATATATCTTATAATTCTAGTTCTTTAGTTTTATTTATCTTTTTTGGGTTTCTGGCCTGCTAAGTGGGCATTGTGTGTAGATGTACCCTCGACTTGTGCATCCATAGTTGTGGTCTAGACTAGTTCAACATTTAAAATTACTGATTTGAGTGGCTAACTTGGCCATATATTCAAGATGTGTTTTTATATTGCTAGGTGTTTGTAAGTATGTTTATGAGATTGTCTTGATTGGTGACTGCCTAGTTGTTACATTTTTTTTTGCGAGGGTTTAATGATGAATGCTTCATTCCTTATTTTCTTCTTTTTCTTGTTGTGAAATAACTGATTTTCGTTGCATGGTTTTTTTGTGTATCTCTTCTCAGTATTTAATGTGTGATTTGAGCTGTAAGATGTTAAGTCTTGTGGTGAATATTCCAAGTACAAATTAAAAAGTTTAAATCTATGATCTAATTTTTTAAGTTATAATTGTATGTGGTGTGGTTTTAACCTTTAAAATTTCCAGATTTACCTATTTTAGTCTATAGAAGGAAAGTAGGCCGTGACATTCAGTTCCTCGTTCGTAGGCAGAATATATAAATAACGTTATGGACAAGTCGTGGAGATCTCTAAACAGGTTCAGTACGTTACATTATTTCTATTACTTTAGTTAAAAAACATATATATATATAATACTTAAAGGTTATATTGATGATTGGTTTTGTAATTACCAGAGCTGGGGACGAGTATGGATTTGCTGTTGATGAATTCATTAGAATCGCTTTAGCTCCCTTCGAAGACAAAACAATCCTTAGATGTCCATGCAATGAGTGCTTAAACTTTGAACTTTTGAGTCCAGATGTCGTAAAAGACCATTTGATAGAATGGGGGTATTGATATGACTTATGATCCGTTCATTTTGCACGGAGAGGAAGTGCAAGTGCCTCTAGAAAATGAAGGATTTGCACATACAAACGTTGACCAGACAGAGACATATGAAATGTTTAAAGCGACGTATGCAAGTAATGTGAAGGACTTTCCTGGTGATGCAAAAAACACAGCCAAAGTCCGAAAGTCAGTTGAGGAGTCTGAGGAGCCCTCAGATGAAGGCTGTAAGTACAACAAGTTGGAGAGACGATTGTTAGATTGTATAGTCTAAAAAGCAAAGCGTGGCTGGTCCCAATAGAGGATTTACTGAATTGCTGGAGATTTTTAGTGATATTCTTCCAGAGGATAATGTTATTCCTACATCAAATTATTCAGCAAGGTCGTTGTTAAGGAAGTTTGATTTGGATTTTGTAGAAATTCATGCATGTGTAAACGATTGCATTTTATATAGGGGTGATGATTATAAAAATCTTGTGAGTTGTCCAAAGTGCCATGCTAGTCGATGGAAAATTGATCCGCATACAAAGCAAATAAGGGAGAAGGTTCCAGCAAAAGTTCTTAGGTATTTTCCTATTATACCAAGGTTCAAGAGGATGTTTATGTCCGTCGACAAAGCCGAAAGCAACCGACATGGCATGCATCGAATGCAGTAGTGATGGAAACATGCGTCATCCAGTTGATAGTCCTGCGTGGAAGCATATTGATAGAAGTTGGCCATCTTTTGGTGAAGAAGCACGCAACCTTCGTTTGGCGTTGTCGGCTGATGGTGTCAATCCCCACCGAACTCTAAGTTCAAGGCATAGTTGTTGGCCAGTCATTTTAGCGATATATAACTTACCTCCGTGGTTGTGCATGCGAAAAAGTTATATGATGTTGACTTTGATAATTCCCGGTCCTAACCAGCCAGGCAATGACATAGATGTTTACTTGAAGCCATTGATTGATGACCTGCTGCTTTTATGGAGAGAAGGTGTGGAAACTTATGATGTATATGAGAAAAAAACTTTCACGTTAAAAGCTATTTTAATGTGGACCATTAATGATTTTCCAGCGTTTGGTAACCTAGCTGGATGTGCAACGAAGGGTAGATTTGCATGTCCTAAGTGTGGCGTTAATACATGTGCGGTGTGGCTAAAACATAGCAAGAAATTCTCTTACATGGGAAGTCGAAGGTTCCTTCCAGCTGATCATCCATTTCGTTTGAAGAAAAGTTGGTTTAATGGGAAACAAGAACTTGGAGAGAAGCCGGTGCCTTTGAAAGGAACAATGATTTTTGATGAGGTAAAAGGTATTGAAGATGATTGGGGAAAATATGTAGTAAGAGATTTGAGAGATGATTGGGGAAAATCTATATCACTAAAGAAAAGAAAACGTGGAAAGGGTGTGCCATTGAAAAAAGGTCGTGGAAAAGCAACACAACAGATAAAAAGAAAAGGCCATATGTGGAAGAAGAGATCTATCTTTTTGACTTGCCTTATTGGAGATTTCTCTTGTTACGTCATAATTTAGGCGTTATGCATATAGAGAAAAACATTTGTGAAAAGCTTGCTTGGGACAATCGTTGAATATGAAAATAAAAAATCGAAGGATAACATTAAATCTAGGAAAGACTTGCAGGAAATGGGAATAAGAAATGACTTGCATCCTAAGCAAAATGGGGATAGAACATTGCTTCCTGCATCACCATGCAACTTGTCAAAGAGTGAGAAGCAAATATTTTGTGAAAGGTTGAAGGCATTGAAGTTGCCTGATGGGTATTGTTCTAACATATCATGTCACGTTTCCTTAACTGACTATGCTATTTATGACTTGAAGTCTCATGATTACCATGTCTTAATGCAACAACTATTGCCTATGGCTTTGCGGAATCTCTTACCCAAAGGGCCAAGAAACGCAATTTTCAGACTTTGCTCCTTTTACAATGAACTTTGTCAAAGGACTATTGATCTGGAAAAGATGGAGAGTATAGAGGATGAAGTGGTTGTGACAATGTGTTTACTAGAAAGATATTTCCCTCCATCATTTTTTGACATCATGGTACACTTAACACTTCATCTTGTGCGAGAGGTGTGCCTTGGAGGACCGGTACAATTCCGTTGGATGTACGCCTTTGAAAGGTATTAAATTTATTTAAGTCATTATTAATAGGTTTTAATTTAGCTAAAATCTATAAAGTATGTTTTCAGTATATTGGGTTCTAAAAGTTCAATTATTCACCAAATATAGGTACATGAAGGATTTGAAAGCAAGTGTTAGAAATCACGCAAGGCCTGAGGGATGCATGGCTGAGTCTAACTTGGCCGAAGAGACTGTGGCATTTTTCACTGAGCATATGAAACGAGTTGAAGTGAATAACGACCCAGAAAGTAGAAATGAAAACTATGATGATGAATCCATTATTCAAGAAGGAAAACCACTGTTAAAAGGGAAAGTTGTAACATTAGAAAGAGATATGGTCAAAGTTGCACATCGTTGCATTTTACTCAATTTTGAGGAAGTTCAGCCGTACATTGAGTAAGTAACTTTGTTAAATGTAGCACTTAAAAATATACATGGGAAGTCGAAATACTTAACACTTACCTTGTAATTAAGCAGAGAACACAAGAAAGAGCTTTCTGGTTTGTTTAATAAGAAGAGGGAAAACAGGATTTGTTTAATAAGAAGAGGGAAAACAGGATTTTAGTTTGGGAGTCATTATCATGTATATAGCTTTCTGGTTTGATTAAGAGAAGAAAGTTGATTTTCGCTTTTGGTGCTTTTCCCACATATCAATTATGTTACGGTTGGAAAGGAGTCCTACCTTTTAGAGGTCCCAGAGAGTTTGCGAGGGAGCATTCCACGGGACTATGAACTGCGGTCATCAAAGAAGGTTAGAAATAGATTTCTGTTATTCTTTTTCTTTGTTTGTCCGCTAAGATATGTTATTTATCAATTTGTATCTTTCTTTTGTAAAAAAAAAGAAACCGAACTTCATTAGTTGAATCTTTTCTTTTGCATTGTTATTCTTTTAATTTGGATATGCCTACTCCAAAGTGCAATTTTGAGGCTTCATGTGCGAAAATAATCGAGAGGAAGTAGCTTTTGAGCATGGATTGTGGGGGTTCTTTATTTCCTTTGAGCATAGCATACATATTTTTATATTCAGTATGAAGAAACTACTATTTGGCCGTATGGGAGTAATGTCAATGTTAAGATATTTAATCTCGGAATTTGGATTATGTTGGTGGTTGGGACATTTTGATGTTGTAGCCAATTTGGCAAGATGATGGTGTTCAATTTCCTTCCATAGTACCTTGCTAAGGAAGGGGCCTTATGCCTCTTATTATGAGTTGGGAGGCAAATGATAAATGGGTAGCGGTGCAAACCTAGTTGGGCTGTGTTAGCTTCATGTGGACATATATACACCTCTCTTTTTTCTTTTTCATGTATCACATGCTATTGGGTGATAGCGATGTAAATGTTTTAGTCATCAAATCTGAAGAGAGTTACCTTTAAGTCCTTTACTTGTGGGACTTATAAGAAGCAAACACTACCCTCTTTCGGGACCATGTTTGTTGTTTGGCTCATCAATTAAAACAATCAAAGTTGAACCTACTTGCTATTTTCTGCACCTGCGGGGATTCTTAGTCTTGGACTCGCAAATTAAAAAGTTAGTTGGGGAGCATACTCAAGCTGAAGCCGAGAAAGAATCTAAACTTAAGAGTATACTACAAAGATTGATTGCACGTTTCAGTGATTGATGATTGTTGGGGTGAACTTGATAGGGACTCTCAGGTACTTCGTCAGTTTGTCTAACTATGTTTATTGCACATTGCACGTGTAAAACTTAACAGAGTAAGATCTAAATTTATGTTTGGCTGTAGGGAAATTTAGTTCCTAAAGCTTCAGCCTTCCCTTGGGCATTAAGGCGCTTTGCAGATTATGTCCATATATATCAAGGGATTTGAAGCTAGGAATCTACTCGATGCCGGGGTACTAATTTTCAATATCTTTCCTAGAATTTCTATTTGTCTTTTGTCGGTTTTTACAAGTATATTTCCATTCTAATTAATTTCATGGAGAGTTGTCCGGATCATTCTTTAAATGACTAGGATTTCCTCTAATAAATAGAACGCATGAAAGACTGTTACTTAGTCACCTATGTAGGGTCCTCGTGTAATAAGCTTTCTTGAAATCACTACTTGAATACTATACTTTATTTTTTTTCAGACCCAAACCTGCAGCAAAGGCTTCTCGGTGCATATGTTCCTCTTTGATGTCCGACTTTTTTGGTAATGAATGTTGGATTTACTTGTTGAGGGTTACCTTATCTCTTCCCGTTGGGAACCCGGGATGTCAAACATCATTTCTTTTGAGTTTATTATCAGAAAATACTTGCTATCATATACTATTTGTCTCGATTGTTTTATGAATAGTAACCGGCGGTATGAGCGTGGTTGTGTTAGTATGATGACCCAAGTACCCAACCCAACTAGGAACCTTAGTTGTAAATATTTACATGTGTTGAGAGACCGGGGTTCCTTAATGTGAAAAAAACATAATGCTCCCATCTGTGAAGAATCAAAATCGGTATGGACCGACAAAAAACTTGTTATATATGTTTCATAGTACTGGATGTTCTGCATGCATTGTGCATTATTTGAATACAAAAAACTTGTTATATATGTTTCATAGTACTGGATGTTCTGCATGCATTGTGCATTATTTGATAGTTTTTTGCATGATACTAATATCTAGGAAAATATGTAGCCACAGTTAATTATAAGTGTAAAATAAACTTACTGGGATGACTGGCTAAGATTAAAAGAGAACCACAAAGGTCGACAGTTTGTACATCCAAAAGTGTGCAGGACTTACAATTTTGGTGAACATGTATGTGTCTTTACTTGATATGCAAATCTAAAGAACTGTCATTTTATAAGCTAATCAGAAAAGGACTATCCCATGTTGATGCTTTTCCTTTTCCTGTTTCTGACTAGTTAGTGATATTTCACTTTACATAATTATCTGCATTAATACATTATATGTTCATTTGAGACCTGACATATGTTGGTCTCTATAATCATTTGGAACACAAGGTTCTTTCAAATAGATGCTTCAGATTCAGATTAGCATGTGACCCAACACTTGATCTCTTGAGGTTCTGAAATAGTAAAGTCCAAAATGTTTAATCTCCCATTTTCTCAAGGAAATTTCTAATATGCAAACCTCTTTTGACCAGAAGACTCTAGAAAGATAAAGCTTGTCTAATCAATATTCAACTAGCATCGTACTACTAATCTTGTCTCTGATTATAGAAATACAGCTGTGTTGATCAACTCCAGGTTTATTCTCGTTAGACTACTTGATGAGTGTGAATGCAAACCGGTTTTCATTATGCCTATATTTGGCTTTTGTTCCTTTATGTTGTACTTTATAGAAAGTCTTTTGAGTTCAGAATCAGTCAATTACTTTATTTTGGGTTGCAGGGTTCTAGTATGGGGCAGTTCTTCAAGCAATACCTGGAGCCTATTAAGATGAATGACGGTCATGTGAGCAATTTTTGTTTTTGCTATCTTATTATTTTCACTAGTCTTATATATACTTGTTTGATTCTATTTTTTTGTTCTTTCCAAAGGTTGATTGGAAATCAATGGATCTGAGCTATTTGATGGAGGTAAATTATTTCACAAATGGCACGCAGTGAAAGTGTTACTCTTATTTTCTTGTAATCCATAAATACCTTTTTTTGGCAGGAAAATTACGAAAGGCACTTTGGCAACATTGTGTCAAATGCAACACCTGTTCATGGAAGTGATGTCGTCCTCAAGGCATATAATATTGATGGTGATGTGCGCATCCAGTACAAAGACCAGGCAGATTTTGAGCACATAGCTCGTCAGTTTGGAATATTTGAAGAATGGAAGGTAATCCACTCTCCTATTTTGCATTCTCGATATATTTTTCTTCTGTCTAGCTTTCTTCTTCTCGATAAAGTTCCTCTTTGAGATTGACACTATTTATACAAGTCACTGATTGACGAAGTGGAAATATTTGGCCTAGAGCTGGGCAATTAAATTGTTGAGTACTTTCGAGTAACTTCATTTAGCCAACCCGACTAACAATTTAATCCCGATAAGAGACAAGTCCTTGTCTACACTTATTTAATCATATTTATTTTAGGTGATTGAGTGTTTTGATTATTTATAGATTGATTGGGTTCTTAATTGGCTCCATTATGTTGGTATTTCAATGTTAAATATATTAACAAGTATTTGTAAAGAAACAGTGTAATGAAAAATTGCCCAATTAATGCCGATTAATCCCCGACTGATTACACCTGCTCTCTCTTCAAACGAGTAGCGATTTAACTGCACAGCCCTAGAGTCATATGAATATTTATATGATAGCCTCAAAGTGTCCTTAAAACATGACTCGTGATTTGTTCAAGTGAACGACCGATCACGAGTCTCGATTATCTGCGTAACTTCTAATCAAGTATAACTATGGCGGCAGTCCATACACACAAAACGATTTCTCTGTATGTTTGCCGATACCTTAAATGTGATAAGTGCTTGATGCTATTAAACTTATATATCAACTTTTATAAGCCATTATAACTTCTCTTAAATTTTACTTGCTATTATTCTATATAATACATCCTGTGGAACTGCTATCTAACTTGGCCTTTTTGCTTATTCATTATGTTTTCTTCCCTATGTTCAGTTCTTGCATCATTTTGCTACATAAGAAATTAAATTTTTCGCACGTTTTGAAGTGTTCGAGGAAAGGGACTATTATGACTATTAATTAATCTATTCGTTTTGAAGTGTTTGAGGAAAGGGACTATTATGAGGATCCTATGCTGTGGTCATCCGCTGATGCTTGCAACTGCCCATGGCAGGATTTCGCACCATTTATGGTGTTCGCTCTGAGGGCCCGGAACCAATGCATTTTTATTTGGACATGGATGGCGAAATTGAATCCATAAGCTTTTTGTTTGCCATTAATTTTAGTGTTACTTTCACTTGAATTGCCCCATCACCCATTTGCTTGTTTTGAGTAGATGAAGTGAGCATTTCTTGAATTTTTGTCTACCCTTACTACTGTTGATTATCATTGTCTAGGCAACATGGACACTTACATCTAAAGCTACCGACTTGTCAAGGGCGCTTTGCGATATATCCGTCTTATGGGGCTAGGCTTGATTGCTTAAACAAATGGGATACAGATACAGTTGGTGCCTTTGTGATATTAGTATTTCTGGATTCAGACATCTTTTATGGTTTTGTTAAGTTTATGACCTATATACATAGTTACTTGCTGATAGGTTAGACCACGTACTGGTGGTTTTTGCCTTGTGACCACTTATAATTCAGTGAATATATTTGTTCTTTTCTTGGCGCACTGGAGAGCCAATGCTTGATATATACAAGTATATTGCTTGAATATATTTTGTTTGGAAACACAATCTAGCTCTGAGCATAAGAGAAATCACTTGGTACCATGGGCATTGTATATATGAGCATGCAAGTATTAGATTTACTTACAATGTTGAATTGGAACATTGTGTGTCATGAACTAGTCCCTAGGGTTGAACTGAAACCAATTGAATTGGACAGTAAACTTGATATTAATAGTTGTTGCAGGTATTAGATTTACTTGAAGGTGCTTGTGAATCGTTACTGGACAGCATCGTAGTTGGGAAGAGTCATATGACATGTCATGGTTGCTCGAGCTTAGAAGCATATTTCCTAGAGACGTGGTGCAACTACAGATTTAACTCCTTCCAAAGAATTTGAGTCGCAACATCAGCAATGGAGGACCATATTAGTGTGTCATATGTATTTGTAATTGGGGATGAGTTGAGGTGATATATGTAGATGTACAGTGGTGTATACATTTCATTTTTATTTGATGATTAATGAGCAGGAAAATGGTATACTAGGCTAAATATATAATTTTTTTTTAAAATTTCTGAGCAATACGACATCACTTTTAAAGTGATTCGAAAAGTGTTTCACATCACTTTTCAAGTGATGTGCTTTTTTAAATGATGCATCGCTTTTTAAGCGATGTCAATAGTCCTTTTCTAACGTCACTTTTTTTTTGTAATGTCAATAGTCATTCTTTAACGTCACTTTTTAAAAGTGATGTCAAATTGATAAATATTACGTCACTATAAAAGTGACTTGTATACTTACAACATCACTTTTTGAAATCACTTTAAGAAGTAATGTCTTATGTTTTCCCCTACGACATCTTTCCAAAAGTGATTTAAATTGTTACAACATCACTTCTAGACATCAATTTAAAAGTGATGTTAAAACACACAAACTTTTAACGTCACCGCTATTAACATCACTTTTGAAAGTAATGTGAAATAGTTATAACATCACTTTTCCGGTGATGTAAAAACATAAAATTGTTGTAGTGAAGGTTCCTATCCTTGGTGCTTGCCCTAAAACTAGTCACAGCCTTTATGGAAACCCCACTATTCTGTGTTGTGGTCATTGATTTGGAATCCGACGTATAAAAAACATACCCATTCGCTGTGTATCTGTTATATGACACCGCTGTAAAAGATGGACCATCAACAATCCTCTTGAAAGGAGATACTTTTTCATTTTGTAGTTGTAGTCTTAACCAAGGAATGTAGTCCAACTCTTTTGCTTGACTGCCCTACGATTTTTACCCCTTGATTTCTGACTTTGGAGGTACACTTGGTACTTCCTGTGAAAATAATAAAAATTCAAGACAGTTGACACACATAACTCAAGTATTGACTACCAAAACAATGGTAAATGCACGACTTACTCTTCCCACTCGGCATTTTCCGAAGAATGCGTCAAAACCCACTTGCGAACTTGTTGATACTCTATATTTGGAAGAACATATTGCTTTCCCTTTTTATCCATAGGGTTTGCACTTTCAATATCCTCATTCATGATCACCCTTCTCCTATTCTTATGGCTTCCCAAGTTGCCATCATGAATGTACTCCATACAGTACATCATCGCCTCTTCCACGAGGTATTGCTCTTGGATGCAACCCTCGACAAAAGTCTGATTGGTTACATACCTTTTATAAGTTTTCATCATCCTGTGCATATGTCATTAATTAATACAAAATGACTACATGCTAATCACAAGAAAGATATATATAAAGAACTTTACTCACCTCTCAAAAGGATACATCCACCTATATCTAACAGGTCCACAAATTTGTGCCTCTTCTACTAAGTGCACAACAAGGTGTATCATTGAAACAAAAAATGAAGGCGGGAAGTATTTTTCAAAGACACACAAAGTTTCCACAATGCATTTTCTCATGTTCGAAAGGTTCGCACGACAAATGACTTTGGAGCATAGGACGCTAAAGAATAAAGACAACTGGCGAATAGCTTCACTCAATGGCTTGTGTTTTTTGAATAGATGCATCAATAACACGGGTAATAAATGTTGTAAAAGGATGTGATAGTCATGGGATTTTAGGTTCTTGAGCTGAAAATCCTCCAAGTTCACATTATGTTTCCAATTTCCACTATATCCAACATGAACCTTCAATTGGTGCAAAGTTTTACAAAGCAAAACTCTCTCTGCACGTGAAAGAGAAAATGCACCTATTGGATAAGACCACTTGTCATTCTTCATTACCGACCACAAGTGTTTCTTTATCTTCCTAGCTTTAAGGTCCAGACGGGCTTCAAGTCCATCCTTACTCTTACCTGTACCCATGATTGCTGCAAACAGATTCTCTGCAACATTTTTTCCACGTGCATCACATCTAGATTGTGGCAAATAGGCAGATGCTGTAGGAATTAAACATATAAGTGAATATATGTATATATATACATAAAGTTACATGATATACTACTACACAAATGTCAAAAATACCTCCCAATACGGCAATGTAAAGAAGATAGAATCCTTTGAAAATGCTGAATTTTCTAGTTCTTTAGTCCTTTTTCTCTTCTTCTTCCTTCCTTCCGGTGTATCCGGCACCTTGCCAAACTTGTTCTGAATTTGGCTCATTCTAATTTTTACTTGAGAACCCTTTAAACGAATAGGACGCTTACCATGTTCTTCTTTTCCATTAAATTGTGCCTTCTGGACTCTAAAGCGATGATTCGGGTCTGCTAGGAACTTTCGATGACCCATATAAGCAAACTTTTTTCCATGCTTTAGCCAAGTAGAATCTGAATCTTCACTACAAATAGGACATGCATACCTTCCCGCCGTTTTACGTCTAGAAAGATGGTGAAACGCAGGAAAATCGTGTATCGCCCACAAGCAAATTGCCTTTATAGTGAATGTCTCTTTAGCATGGGAGTCATATGATTCAACTCCAGCACCCCATAACTGTTTTAGCTCTTCGATTAAAGGCTGCAAGAAGACGTCGATGTTATCCCCTGGGCTACTTGGACCAGGAATTAGAAGTGTCAACATAGTAAACTCTTTCCGCATGCACAATGATGGAGGCAGATTGTATGGAGTAATCATAACAGGCCAACAACTATAAATGTTGTTTTTGTTCCCAAATGGATTAAATCCATCTGTTGCAATCCCTAATCTAACATTACGTGGCTCCACAAAGAAACTCGAGGCCATTTAAGATTAATTGAGTTCCACATGGAAGAATCAATGGATGACGATATAAGCGTTGGTCAGAAACTGCATTTGCATGCCATTTCATATTCTCTGCAATCCATGGTATGCTATACATCTTTTGCAATCTCTCAGCCAAAGGAAAATACCTTAGCTTCTTCCATGGTTTAATCTTAGCCTTCGGTTTTAACGGGTTCACCGGTTGCCATCTGTTTTCACCACAAGTGGGACAACTAATCAAATCCTTATATTTGTCACCCTAGTATATAATACAATCATTTAGGCATGCATCAATAATTTCACACTTCATGCGAAGAGGTTTGATCAAGTTCTTAGCAGCATAGGTCTTCTCAGGTAGTGTATTCTCTTCTGGTAAAGTCTTTTTAAGGAATTGCAACAACTCTGTGAAGCTACTATTAGACCACTTGTGTCTAGTCTTCATGCTCAACAACTCAATCGTCGTCGATAATTTTGAATCTTCACCCCGACATGATGGATATATTGGTTTTAAAGCATCCTCCATCAACTTGTCGTATTGAACATCCTGCGGTATGGCATTGGGTGAATCTCCATCATCATCTCCATCATCAACTTCGTTAAGACATGCATCTAAGTCAACAGGATGACTTCGTCCAAATGTGTCATTGACCATCTCTTCCGTCCCTCGGCAACATATTTTCGGGACCCCTAGTAGAAGAACTAGTGGGAGCTTCAACATAGTTACTACTTACGAAGATGACTCTCCATGATGTATCCATGATGTATATGTCTCGCCTATACCATCACAGATAAAGATGCTCAAAGAATATCTTTTGTTGTTGACTTCCCCTAAATTACGACACACTTAGCACAAGGACAACAATACCAGTCAAGTTCCTTTCCTAATTTCTCTTGCATGAACTGGATGAATGATTTAACACCTCGAAGGTATTCAGTAGACGAAGTCGGTGCTTTCATCCATTTCTTGCTTGGAAGCATTGAAGACATTTTCTAGATAAATACATTAACATATATAATATTAGTATGATTTCAAAAAGAGTATTGAACTTGAAACCTAGGAAAGGTGTATATCATAGAAAGTGGTACTCAAATTCCTTTCTGCCTCCTAACACACTTAGCACCCCAACAACCCACCTACCAAGTCTAAATGGTTTGCTCAAGATTGGAACAATTACAGTAACAATGCAAACAATATATATATATATATGACACTTGGTGTTACTATATATATATATATATATATATATATATATATGACACTTGGTGATTTCATATTAATAGCAACTTCTTTATTCTCTATAGCCAAGACCAATTAATGCCAAAGAAGTCATATCATTTACAAACAAGAAATCGGGTTATTTGAAAATATAAAGTTTGAAATAAACTAGTCCAACTCAAACTGAAATCTATAGATATATATTGTAAATCAAGAGAGGCTGAATATCCAAACAATGAAAAATAGCTAACTCAATCGACCATGCACTTGATGTTCTTAAAGACCCCACAAAAAAAAAATACAACTCATAACTATACTTATACTTATACCATCGGATAAAAAACAATAATACCAACGACATAATAACATAAAATAACAAGAGAAACACAACAAATGACAAACAAATGATAAAGAAAGTTAAACCATTTTATACCCCTGTCTTGGAGAAGCAAAGGAGAAAAATTCAACCTTTCCTTGAAGAAAATTCCAACCTAAGAAGAACCTATTAAATCAAAACAACACAAACTTGTTAAACTGAAAACTAAAAATAAAAGTTTCAATCTTTGAAAACTCAAATAAGAAAAACAAGCAAACCCCATAACAAAATAAAAAAGTTTCAATCTTTGAAATTTCAAATAAGAAAAACAAGCAAAACCCCATATATACATATAACATAAAATGAAAAATGAGATAATGTAAGTAGGTTTACAACTTCACGAATCATTGGACATACACTTTTCTTAAAGATTTCCCCTCATGGATAACATGTCTATTATGGAGTAGGAGAACAAATTTCTTTAGGAACAAATATATTTGTTTCTCGGAAACTAGAATGTATAGTTCATTTTTCGTGATGCAGAATATTAAGTTCTAGCCTCCAATCTTTTATTCTTTTGTTTTTGTTTTGTTTTCCTATAGGGTACATGACATTCCAGTTTGTATTAAATAAAACCCGAATAGTAACAACACATGATCACTATAATAATGTCAATCATGCATAAAAACTAATCTTGCAAGTTAGAACAGAAACTAGATAAATATGGATTGCAGGAAGATGATTAAAATTATACGAACCACCCAAGTACGTTAGCTAAATTTACCTCTTCACAATCAAACACTACTTATCACACAAAAAAATGTGATAGAGAGAATAGCCTAATTAAAGCTAGAATATTGTAAGCAGCTTCATGATGCTCGGTAAGCTACAATTTTCAAGCCAAATTCACTTTGTGCAAAAGCTACGAGATACACAATTTCGCTATCATCCAAATCCCAATACTACTTGATCATGCATGAAACAACAACATGTTCCGACGCTAGCATTGTAGGCATGCAGTCATCTTAATATTAATTGTGGATGTACTTCAATATTAATTTTCTATGTTTGCAAGGAATGCCAAGCTTCTTAAGCCCAAGTGTATGAGTAACAATCAATTTTTGAAAGTCCCTAATCTCAATTTCAAGATTCTTAACATGGATTTCAACTCCTTTCCCTATTCCACTTCAAATTCTGGTATGCCCATCTTCACGACGTATAGGGAAGAGGTAGAGAACAATCATTTGTTAAATCTTTTGAAACAGGATTGTTCCAAAATGTTAAGTCAGAGCCACTTAAAAGCTTGTCAGTAAAAATAGCTCTGACATAAGCTTGACAGGATTGTTTCAAATCTTCACAACGTTAGACTTCCTACGTTTCCACTTAAAAGCTGAATCCTTTGTAAGCTTTATAATTTCTTATCACTCTAGTTCACTTCCAGAGACTCAGAGTCTGGTTCATGAGTTCATCCACAACTCAACTTACTCTAATGAATCTATGTCCGGAACCAAACCAGTATTGAGTATTGTACCACAAATCATTTGAACAGAGATCATTTCGATGGATACGTATGCAAAATTTTGTACCCATGATGGTCAACCTTTGTTGTTTAATTTGAAATTAAATAACTGATACAGATTGACTCACTACTTCTGATCGCAGTTCTCAATTGGGCCACAAACATAACATCATACGTGCTTTGGGAACTGGTGACATTCCTGATAAACGTGTTGAACGAGAAACCAACAGACGCTGCAGCAATCGTGAATGCGCAAGATGGTTTAACAGCCATAATGTCCCCTCAACGATGCATATATTGGTGGTTACCTGATCATTCTCATCTCAGCATTGCATTACATTGCGGTAAGTTCTTAACTTCGAAATTTCAGAAAACTTTTGAACTGCAAGAATGAAAAGAGGGAGAATAATTGATTTCTGATTAGCTGCCGCTTATGTTTTTTTCATATCTATTAATGAACTTCCGCACCGATTGCAAAACAATAGATGAAAAATCACTTATAAGTCGCCTCACCTAATACCCACTTCATTCATAATTGTCTTGTTTCATCTGCGGGATTGGGACTCATAACAATGTCGGTTCCTCGAGCTTTTCAAAGGTACTAGGAACATGTCATGAGCAGGACGCTGCATGCATTGGCGAGGTACATCACTGATAACCCGTAAAAACTCAATTAAATTACTCTAACCTTATTCTTACGGTATCAATAATTTATTTCCTACTCTCACATATATATTCATGCAATATATAGAGTACGGAATCGTTCCACTCTTAACTCTCAAGACTTAAACAAATTCAACTAATCAAACCCAAAAAGACAATGGTGAGAGTGATGAGTTATGTGAAATATCTATTCTATGATTATACTACGGATTCAATTTATACTAACAAGATACAATAATTCAACTACAGAAATACTAACTGGACTCTATGATAAGGAATTAGGGGGATTGATTCCACCTCGAATCCAACTTAACAACCTAGCGTAGAATGTTGTATCTCAATTCTCACGTTCTTCAAATGAGAATTTGAGTTCTAATCCCTAGTGTTAGTGGCATTTCTACGAATACTAACTAGCATGTGAGGTCGTCCACCCATTCTCATGGCGAAACACGACCTTCTAGAGTGGAATAGAATCTACAACCAATTCTATACTAACAACTAAGTTTTCATCAAGGCTTCATCAACCCCTCTAATGGAGGTTTTAGCCTTGAGTCATCAAACTAACATTTCCCATTGAATCTAAACTAAACATAATGTAAGGAATTGAGATTTACTTAATTAAATAATAATGAATCTAATTTAATGGCTAGAATGGAATAAGAACAAGAATTGAAATTAGATATATAATGGAAATGACAAAATTCGAACTTGATAAAAATACTACTTTATTTATCTACTCAATCAAGAACAATCATTCAAGGATTTAATCTAAAACAAGAATTTAAATGGAACTAAAACTTAATTAATTAATAAAACTAGATCTAGAATTCTATATCTTAATTTAGGTCTAACTAGCTACCATTAACAAAGAGCTAAACTTTTGTTTAATAGTACTCGTCATTCCAACTTTCCAAAACAACGCACAATACAATACCACTTACATTCCATTTATTAAATGTACATATGATAACCTAATTAAATATGAGTTTGGTATACCTTACCTTTAAGCCAACACGTCGTCTTAGGGTAGGATATTTACGTCCCTGCAGAAAAGATTAATAGATCCCACCCTCCTGCAAAACAGAGTTAGACATCAAAATAAAATGATTTATCTCGGCCAGTCAAATTTCCATTCATAATCAAACCTCATTTAAGACATTGAAGTCTAATTGATATAACCTGGTTAGATCCGTGATCTTTGGGGATTACCACTTATCATAATACCTATATCAAGGATAGTCATTCATATGACATCATTACAAAGATAAAAGTTTCTACGTGCATAACCATAGATCTCGGACTATCACAAGTCATTAATATTTTAAAGTAATAACATATCAAGTTAGAGTCATTTCACAGTCACATAGAACTCACAATCATTTACTAATATTATTCACCGTCACACTTCATATCCATAACATCACACAATTCATATACTTTTACTTTAGTATCACTCATCTACTTATGAGAACGAGGAAAAGTCACAACCAAGGAGTACATTAATCCCTTGTGAGTATCAACTCATACAAACCACATATATATTTCTCATAAGAAATTATATACATCATATGCAATAACTCCATCACACGAAAAATCAATATTTCTACTTTGTTTATTAATTATCTTGTTGACTCATTTATTCAAAGACACAGCCCAACCTTTAGTTCCTACTAAAATAAAACTTAGGTTGAAAACGGTAAAAATCCTAATTTCAGCAAATTGGATTTCTGACGGGATATCTTCCGAATGGAACAACTCTTTCCACAGGTATCCAAACGCATCGAAGCTTTTTGTGTTGCAAAGCTGACGCACAGAACTTACTTTCTCATGTTTTACAAAAATACCGAATCTCATTCTAAAAGTGCCAAAACTAGGCTCGAACACAGTCTCTTGCGCCTTTAGTTGTATAGTGTAGAATCGTTGTTAGAGTGATGAGTTCTTTAACATCTTACATGTCAAAGCAGTTATTCCCACTCTCATGAAGAGCTCTCTTGAGTCTGACATTTCTCCAGCGGAAGTTAAGTCAGCTCTTTTTGATATGAAGGATAACATTGCTCCTGGCCCAGATGGATTCACTCCTTTTTTCTTCAAGAGCTGCTAGTCCACTGTTGGTCAAGATTTTACTTTTACCATCTTGAATGCATTTAAATATTGCAAATTTCCTAGAGGTGTTAATGCTACTATTTTATGTCTCATCCCTAAAGACAACAATCCTTCAAAGGTTGAAGATTTTAGATCTATAGCATTATGCAATACCATTTACAAATGCATTTCTAAGGTCATATCTAACATGATTAAACTTGTCATCAATGATCTAGTTAAATTAATCAATCGGCTTTTTATTCCCTCGCAGATCCATCCAGGATAATATTCTCTTATCTCATGAGCTTCTCGAGGATATGACAGAAATATGGCACCCCGAGATGCTCCATTAAACCGGACATAAAGAAAGCTTATGATATAGTCACTAGGATTCTATAACGGCGATGCTTTCGGGATCTTTAATTTTCCTCCTATCATGAGCAAATGGATCAAGTATGTGCATGACTACCCCTTCATACTCAGTTATGATTAACGGAGCTGAAGGATACTTCGCGGGGGGGGAGAGGATTACGTCAAGGAGATCCTCTATCCCCTTTCTCTTTGTGCTTGTCATGGAGATTCTTAATTCTATTGTGGAGCGAGCATAGCAAATAAAGCCATTTTATATCATTCAAAGTGCAGAAGAGTGAAATTATCTCACCTTGCATTTCTTGGATGATGTGCTCATGTTTTGCAAAGGTGAGAGCTCGTCAGTTCAAGCTATAAAGATATGCCTAGAAGTTTTTGGAAAAGCTACCGGCTTAAAGATCAACAACCACAAGACTTCCATTCTTGTTAGAGGATTAAATGCTCAGGATGCCTCTGCTTTAGCTGACATTTTGATGTTGAACTGATCAAGCTTCTAGTGAGATACCTCGGGCTTCCCTTCATCTCGACAAGATTGGGTATTAGAGAATGCCAACCTCTAGTTGAGAAGGTTACAACCGAGATCAATGATAAGAGCCCAAAACTGTAGTTTTAACCCCTTAATAATCATACTGTTAGACCAATTATGTGAATAATAAGTAAGAGTTAATACTGATTACGTGTTTTATGCATTTCGGGCTTCAAAGTCCATTATGTGCGAAATGTGCCACTTTAGCGAGATAAAGGAGCAAAGTCAGAACTTCGAATGCCATATCTTTGGACTCGGACCTGAATTGGGCCTACCTTATGTCAAAACGACCAGCTCGAAAGAGCTTTGCAATGGTCCAAGCCTTGACCCAATCAGAGGAGCAGAAGTGGACGAAAATTCTGTGGAAGCCAACTGCAGCTGAAGAGGCCTTTTTGGACTGAAAGAATTGGGTTTTGGGCCTGATTCTCTGGCCCAAACCATGGCTCCAAGCCCATGCACGATTTTTGGATCTGGATGTATAAAAACAAAAAGCTTAGCTCTTTGTTAATGGTAGTTAGTTAATGGTAGATTTTTAGGTTAAGAAATAAAAGTAGCTTAGAATAGAAAGTAGCCATTAGAATAGCTTCTAGATCTAGATTTAATTGTGTTAATTAAGTTTAGTTCCATTTAAATTATTGTATTAGATTAAACCTTTAAATCTTGTTCTTCAATTTGATTAGATCAATAAAGTAGTATTTTTTATCCATTTCGATTTTTGTCATTTCCAATTCTAGATCTAATTTCAATTCCTGTCCTTATTTCATTTTAGTCATTAAATTAGATTTCATTATTGTTTCAATTAGTAAATTTCAATTCTTTATATCATGTTTAGTTTAAATTTAATCGGGAATGATTACGGAATGATTCAAGGCTAAAACCTCCATTAGAGGGGTTGATGAAGCCTTGATGAAAACTTAGTTGTTAGTGTAGAATTGTTTGTAGATTCTATTCCACTCTAGAAGGTCGTGTTTCGCCATGAGAATGGGTGGACGACCTCACATGCTAGTTAGTACTTGGTAGAAATGCCATGAACACTAGGGATTAGACTCGAAATTCTTGCCATGAAAACGTAAGAATCGAGATACGACAATCTATACTAGGTTATTAAGTTGGATTCGAGGTGGATTTAATTCCCCTCTAATCCTTATCTAGATTCAAAAACAATCATATTTCCATAGCATTCAATTCATAGTTTAAATTCGACATAGTTCATTTCATATTGCATCGTAGTATAATTCCCCCTTCGTAAAACTCTCATAGACTTAAGAGCGACTAGTTAGATTAGAAAACATGTAGAGGCCATTTCTGTACAACAAAAGCCAATCCCCGTCATGAATGTAAATTCAAATCCATGTAGTTTCTGTTGGAGTCCTGAGCATCCCGACTCCCACTGTCCTATAGCCTATGAACAGGCTTGTTCCATTAATAGTGAACCTAACGTCAATTGGAGACAAAATCCCAACTTCGGTTGGCGAAATAACCAACACGTCACACCTCAAGGGTACAATAATCAATATGTTAGGCCCACGCACAGCTTTAACCAAGCTCCACCACGACAAGGACAGGGTCAGGGTAATTTTAATAATTATAACAACCAAGTGCAACCTCGACAAGGTCAAGCACAAGGTCAAGGTAATTATAATAATTATAATACTAATAGAGGTATCGTTCCGGTCAATAATAATTATCAAAATCCACTCATAAATAATTCACGTGAAATAGTTCCAGCCACACCACCCGTGACTACTACACCCACACAACCGGATCGCCTTGAAACCTTCATACAAGTGAGCCAAAAACTTTTCCAAACCATGGCTCAATCTAACCAACAGCTTCTACAATCCGTTAATAATTTAACCCAACAGTTGGCTCAAGATAAAGCCCAACCCAAAGGTGTGTTTCCAGGTAACGCAATACCTAATCCTAAAACAACAAACACAGCCTTTGAGGTAACCGATAATACTAATAATGAATATGAAAATGTAGGTGAGATAAATGCCATCACCACTCTCCGTTCTGGCAGAGTGGTTGATAACAAGGTAACTATGCCTATAGTTACCCCACCAGTAGCCCCTACACCTACTATTTTACTAGATACCGAAATAGAAACTGAAGAGCCTACCACTGTAGAGGTACCAGTTACAAACACAACCTAAGAAACAAAAAGCCGCGGTTAAACATCCAAATGATACCATTGCTAAATATAGACGAAAACCACCGTTTCCACAAAAATTAGCCATGTTAACTAGGGATACAAATTACGAGGAGATTAGGGGCGTTTTCAAGAATCTAACTATAAACCTTCCCTTCCTCGAAGCTATTAAAAGCTACCACATCATGCTAAGTTTCTTAAGGAATTGTGTACTACTAGGCGTAAGACAAATATACCAAAAGACGCCTTTTAACGAGAACAATTCCCAACCTTATCTGAACATAATGGAATTGTTAAGTACAAGGACCCCGGTCGCCCTATTGTCTGATGCACCTTAGGAGATTCCTATACGACGACGTTGCGTTATTAGACACGGGGGGCTAGTGTTAACTTACTCCCATTTTATTTGTATAGATAAATAGGTCTAGACAAGATGCAACCCACTAAAATGACGTTGCAATTAGCTAATCGGTCTATTAAGTATCCTAAGGGTGTAGTCGAAAATGTCTTTGGTAAAGTTCGAGATTTCTATTATCCGGCTGATTTTGTAGTCCTCGATCTGACGAAGTCGCTAACGACTCTGTCCGATCATTTTAGGGCCCTTTCCTGGCAACCGCCAATGCGCTCATTAATTGCCGTGATGGTTCAATGTCCATGTCTTTTGGCCATCTTGTCTGTTGAAGTCAATGTTTTAAAACAAGGACACACGCGTTACCCGATTTGTCTATGGATGGAGAGGTTAGCATGATCGAGAGCTTAAACGAGATTATTTCAACAACACGCTTCCCTCGATAGTCATATGCCCAAAATTCTTTCCTTTGGAAAGTCGGACTCAATATTTTCATCCCTACACTAGTCGATACACATATTATTGATGAGGGGCGGGATAGATGACTTTCTCAAAGATGTAGAGGACTACCATAGTAATGTGGATATGACCAATCTAGATGAGGAATTCGATGAGTTTCTTCAAGTAGGTGCCAATTCAC
Organism: Coptis chinensis; assembly: GCF_015680905.1. Taxonomy (NCBI): domain Eukaryota; kingdom Viridiplantae; phylum Streptophyta; class Magnoliopsida; order Ranunculales; family Ranunculaceae; genus Coptis; species Coptis chinensis. The sequence continues at coordinate 458,596 of NW_028238123.1, read as the reverse complement.
CCTATCAAGATCTACCTTGCACAACATCCACCTCGATTCCCCTCCTTCCACCCTTTCAAAGGAATCTCGAGTTTGCACTCGATCCTTTTGTTTCTCCTGTGCTTCATAATTTTTTAAATCCTCCTAGCAAACAGATAATTCAGAAGGACAAACTATTTGACACCTTCATTTTCAGAATTGAGACAGTCCCTACACACACAATGAATGAGTTCGGTGCTAAAACCACATCCTCATTGTGTACAGGCTGTCTTTCTACAACTTATCCATATCCAACATATTCTCCACAATCATTCACTTTTCCACACTTATTTACTAAAACACCCACGCATTCAAAAATTAAAAAGAATGTGCATGATAGGTTACACAATAGGGTTATCCGACTTCGTTTTCATTCCACTAGGCTGCGTCGTAGGAAATCTTGGTGTTTGATTGTGTTTGGATATGTTTTATGTGATATTTATTTATGGAATGATCCACAACTATTTCGGTTGTTGATATATGATCAACTGCATGTTCATACATATGTTTTAGATAAAGTCTCGAGTATCTGACTATAAACGACTCAATTTCTGTGTTTGGTGCACTTTCTTTCACTTTAATATATTGGTGAGTGCACCATTAAGGTAACCGGGCCCTCCCTATGGAGTGTGTGGCTGTAAGTACCGGATCCTAAGTCCACGGTTCACATAGTTCACGTTTTCCACTCTTGCATGTTTTTCTCGGATTTTTGAGTCATGTTTCTCTATGGTGTGAATTATGTCTTTATTGCTTATTGTTTTACTTCTAAAAATAAAATAAATAAATAAAAAAAATAAAAAATAAATATAGTAATCTAGGAAGTCTCGAATCGACTTTAAAAACCCTTTCTGCTAAAACAAATTTTCTAAGCTTCGTTGTAAAAATTTGTTTGGGGGTGGGTGTTAAATGTTCCGATACTAAAATGTTTTATGTCCCATTAGAGTTGCTTAGGCCGTTTTATTGTATTACGATTCGGATTGACATAATCTATTAATTTAGAGTTCATTCGTTCGCATAACTTACGTCATGCACGCACTTCGAGGCGTTATCCACTATCTCGTATGTCATCCGAAGTCGGAAGAGAGTGTTTTATGGATCATTGGATAGGAAATTCTCTCCTGATCATTTCCATATCTCATTCGCAAAAATCGGACCGGTAACGAAGCGGCAATTTTGATTTGAAGTTCGCGAAAAAATCGAAAAAATCAAAAATTTCGATTTTGGGCTTAGCCCCAACCAGCGCCCATCGGACAACAGCGCTTTACCTTCACCTTCACCTACAGTTCATCGTTCCTTCTCCACACCGCCATTAACAAAGCTTCAAAACCCTAACAAAAATAAAAATTAAAAAGAAAACCAAAATAACCCACGCCAACAATAAAAATTCAATTCAAATCTCCTCTAAAACAATACCACCACAACCACCACCGATTTCCATCACTATAACCCACCGAAAAATTCATAATTTTGGTGCTTACCACCACCACTCCACCACCGCCACCGTTGCTGCTTCAACCGCCTATTAAAATCCCACCACCACATCACATTTCAACCCTCACTCCATTCCAAACACTACATGGCTCAACAACGAATTTTACCGAGCAAGTTTTCATCGCCGACCACTTCATGGCGCCGTTTTCACGGTGAAAATGGCTAGTAGAGACCGGAGTAGTTTGTGGTACTTTCGACCGAAGCCTTCTACCACGAAGACTTGGTCCGACGGTTCTACAACACCAGGGAGTTGGAGGGGAGTAGGATTTTGTGTTGGTAAAGAAGAAGAGGAAGGAGTTAACTATCGATCGTTGGCCGAGATTCTAGGCATTCCGCCTAGAATCCACCCTGATGCCACTTTACAGAGCCCCGGTTTTGACGGGTAGAGCCTTTGATGGCGTGGATCATCAATGGGAGCTACAATACAAACTCCCATTGTGTTCGCCAGCATCCCTAAGGACCAACCAAATGGCTTCTGACTTTCGGTGGATTAGTCGAAATGTCCTAGGGAAGGACAAGGTCGATGACATCGGTCCGACTCGCCTCTACATCTTATGGGTACTCCAGAGCGAAGAAATGATTTCTGTATCTTGGAGTTTTGCTGAGCATGATTAGGGGTTCGAAAGTCTTTGGCACCTCTTCCTGTGTTAATTACCAAGATCATGTCAAGATGAAAGCGACTCCGTCGATAGGATTTACATTACCCTGCACCGTAACCCGCGTATCTATAGGGAGTGTGTCCAACAAGTCTGGAAATTGCCCGAGGGATAGGGAAATGGATGAGGTAGAGGAGGAGGATGAGGATGATTCGGAGGAGGATGAGGAGGGGCGTGACTTGCTTTGATACGGATGCCTTCCGGAGGTGTTGGTCGATGCGTAACGCATGGCTGTGCTTCATAGGGGCATCGCGTTCACTAAATACTATCTGTGCAGACCTCCGGACTCGACGACAGCGACTATTCATCACAACTTCGAGATCCGCACCCGAGAGAGGATGAGAGATGGGAACAAAGCGAGGGCTGAGATGGAAGCCCAGCGCCGGTTTAGAGTGGATATGCTTGCACGCTTCCCACCTCATACTGGACTCGCTTCGAGGACACAGCCTACGAGGCATGAGCGTCGTCGTCCGACGAAGATCTGCTGGACCTTCGGGGAGCCCGGAGCCACCACTAGAGAGTGTGCCCTCCGCCACCGATGGCGAGGTGTTTAGAGAGTGTGAGGATTGATAGTGGTTGTTGTTTTATTTATTTTTGTTGTTTTATTGTAATGTAACTTTTATTTTCGTAATTTGAATTTTGTAGTAAAAGGTACTCGAATGAAAATTTTAATATAAGGGGTTATTTTCAGTATGTGTGGTTCTTTCATATTGATCCCACCTTCCCAACTTGTTTGGGGTGGTTTTATCAATTCAAGCTTTATTTTTATATAACCCTAGTGTTAGAATTTATTCATGAGTAAGGTGAAAATATGGCCGTTAGGCATATCTATGATTGAGAATCATTGTAGGATGAAATCTAGATTAAATAGGTACATTCAATCATAAAATCAACCTAAAAGATACTTGGGTTTGAATTAGAATCAAGAAAATGAGTTGTTTCCATTTTCGGTTTGGAAATTTTAGGATTTCCGAAACCGCCGTTAATACTTTTGGCAACTTCCCCGATCCGTTTTAGCAACTTAAAACCTATATAAACTTCATACATTCTACACTCACAACTCAAACTACATCTAACTTCCATCACGCACCCTTCACACCCGCGATTCCCACATTTCGTCTCCATTTTCGCCGAATTCAGAATTCGGAGCTTCGGCTTCGGGAGGCCAGGCCTTTACACTCTACACTTCCGACAGAAAATTTTGCTTAGAGTGCGCCAGCTTCAAGTCAAAAGCGACTTCGCTCAAAACACCGGAATTCCAAAATACAAAGAGCGCCGACTTCGGCGCCCTAGTTAAAGCTTCCAGCGCCGACTTCCGTGGACCAGAAAAATTCCAGTTTTCCGCGAGTTGTGCCCGGTTGTTTTGCAGTGTTCGAACGTAGTTTTGAGATGACATCTCCTATAATAATACCGGAACAGTCTTTTCAAGATTTGTTCCAAAGCACTACTTACGGTGCTTGGTTTCATGAGGTGATCACATACGTTGGTCGGAACCTCTTATGGTAAGACCGGGCTGAACTTTATTCTCCAAAGACTTGCATCTTATTTTTATAATAACTGCATTTTCTTTGAGAGACCGGATGGAGAACAAGTGTTCTCCATCAACATTGACGATGAACCAATGGAAATTACCGTGTTCTTGCTAGCATTTGTTCTTGGACTTGCTATGCCCGCCGAGATACAAGACCCATGGTGCTATTGGGTCGATAATATGCATGTCTACACTTATGAGTTTTGCACGAGGCTTATGGGGCAGGCATTTTCCGTATTGAGGACCAAGGGGACTATAACGCGTTGCCCTTGGTAGCCCTGTCCATGAACATAGGAACTGTTATGTTTTGGATTATGCTAAACATTTTAGGGAATGGCGTTTTCTTACGTGAATGGCGCCACTTGCGCCGTTTTTCCTTGCTTTAGCCACGGGGCGCCCGGTTCTATGACCTTCCCGAACTTTGATGTCAAGTTTAGCATGAGCCCATACCATGAGGCATAAGTACCTTCTTATGCCTGTTCTAATTTCACGTATTATGCTATGTTTCTTTCCTATTTTTTTGTACACGTTTCACGGATTGGAATAGGGTAGACACGGTCGCGACCCACCAATAGTATTATTCGATCTTTCCGTGCGTGAACGACTGGCAAGGGGTGGCGGATACAACCTCACCAGTTGCACCCTACACCCCATCGGACCAAGTGGCACTTAATAGGTTAGCAACCATAGATGATAAATGGCGTGAAGCTTGGCAAATTATCATAGCATGGCAGATCGCTGAAGGAGCCTCACTTCTTTATAGAAGTAGAGGATGACGAAGATGATAACAAATGGAGTGGAGGTAAGTTTTAGTTTACATTAGTGTCCGCTTATGTCCCAAGCAATTTAATTCTGTAACCCCATAATGGGTGGAACTCTTATAGAGTTGCGTCGGTTTTATTTCCTATATTAGTACGTTCTAACCTTGTTTTGCAGATGTTTCTGAATTTCCGCGCGCTTCAATGGTATTTTTCCTACCCTCTTTTATTTAAATGCTTTGAGGACAAAGCATGCTTCTTTTTGGGGGCATAGAAACACGCGTAATTAAGACATCTGCTAGGATATAAATATATATAATATGCATTTGTTTTCTAGTTAAAATTTCAAAAATTCAAAAATATAAATAAATAAGTTATGCTATACACTTAGGAATATTGGTATTGTTTTCTTTCTCCATGCTCTTAACAATCTAGAAGCCTCACAGTAGCTTTTGCATCGAATAATTGTTAGAAACTTAGGTTAATATGTAGGTAATAATCTTTACATCTATCTATAAATATATTACCCGAGTATCTATGATTGTTAGCGATGAAGTTTAAAATCTAGGCTAGAGTACTTATTCTACAAATCCTGTGAGAATATAGCCTAAAGCCTTATATGAGCCGAAACATTTGAGAAATGACACAAGGGAGAAGTAAAATCGGATAGAGAAATCACACGTCCACTTGCTTGATCACTAAACCATATCCTAAGCGAGAATTTAGGCCCTTTTGGATCGATATAGCTAGAAATTCTGACCTAAGTATATTTTTAAGCTAGTAAGCCCCATCGAGCCTTTTCTTTAGCCTTCCATAAACCACAATTCCTTTTACCCTGTTAAACAAAAACAAAAAAAAAAAAAAAAAAAAAAAAAAAAAAAAAAAAAAAAAAAAATCAACCTACCCAATTTAGAATAAGTTTGAGAATAGAATGATGAAGAAAGAAGAAGAGAAAAACCTATGTAAACAAAAAGTAGTTAGTTGCTTCAGAAAATAAAGAAAAGAAGTTTCCATCCAAAGAAAAGAAAAATAGAAATAGAAATAAAATAAAAACTCCAAAAATAGAATAAAAGGGAGTCAAAAGCCAAAGAAAAGAAAAAGAAAAATATGGCTAAGGATGGAAACAAAGTGTAGAAGCAAAAGTAAATAACAAGGTTTTCTCTAGTTACATAATATGAAGACTCTATTATCTCAGACTTGTCCTTTAGAATATCCATTTCCTTCCTTCTTAAACCATCTCCTAATCCCCGTAACACCTAATAAAGACCTCTAGCTCAATTAGGAATAGGTTAGTGTGATAGTAAGTGGCAGATGTGTTTGATCGACTCCGGCTTCCTGTGTGTCATTGAGATTGTAAGGTAAAGTGTGCCCACTGCACACTGGAGTAGAGAAATTTGAGTGGAAAAATCAGAGTGCTGTTTCTTGACTATTATTGTGAGAACCTACTTAAGGACGCTATTCCGAGTTCTCAGAAACAAACCTGCTAAACATTTTATAGTACTACTCATTGTGTATATGTTATTGTAGATGATTGATTATTATGCATATATTAACTTAGGTTTCTGACTTGGTTATTCTTATTCAATTGCTAGAGAGATGTATAGATAGTTGAGCATGAATAAGGAAACAATAGTTTTATTTTCTTAGTCGTTGTAGTATAGATGAAGTTTGTGAGTACCTTCAAAGGAAAACTCTCACGAGGCTATAACTCGTCCACTAGGGAATTCCTAGTGGTTTAAGGCCTTGTTGCATATGGTCAATGCAATCGCACTTAGCGAAACGAGAGTAGTTAGAACTCCATTTTTGTCACTTATTCTAATTTCTCATCTTTTGCTTGAGGACAAGCAAAATGTTGTTTGGGGGTGGTTTGATAAGAGCCCAAAACTGTAGTTTTAACCCCTTAATAATCATAATGTTAGACCAATTATGTGAATAATAAGTAAGAGTTAATACTGATTACGTGTTTTATGCATTTCGAGGGCTTCAAAGTCCATTATGTGCGAAAATGTGCCACTTTAGCGAGATAAAGGAGCAAAAGTCAGCAGAACTTCCGAATGCCATATCTTTGGACTCAGACCTCAGAATTGGGTCTACCTTATGTCAAAACGACCGGTTCGGAAAGAGCTTTGCAATGGTCCAAGCCTTGACCCAATCAGAGGAGCAAAAGTGGACGAAAAGTCTGTGGAAGCCAACTGCAGCTGAAGAGGCCTTTTTGGACTGAAAGAATTGGGTTTTGGGCCTGATTCTCTGGCCCAAACCATGGCTCCAAGCCCATGCACGATTTTTGGATCTGGATGTATAAAAACAAAAAGCTTAGCTCTTTGTTAATGGTAGTTAGTTAATGGTAGATTTTTAGGTTAAGAAATAAAAGTAGCTTAGAATAGAAAGTAGCCATTAGAATAGCTTCTAGATCTAGATTTAATTGTGTTAATTAATTTTAGTTCCATTTAAATTATTATATTAGATTAAACCTTTAAATCTTGTTCTTCAATTTGATTAGATCAATAAAGTAGTATTTTTTATCCATTTCGATTTTTGTCATTTCCAATTCTAGATCTAATTTCAATTCCTGTCCTTATTTCATTTTAGTCATTAAATTAGATTTCATTATTGTTTCAATTAGTAAATTTCAATTCTTTATATCATGTTTAGTTTAAATTTAATCGGGAATGATTGCGGAATGATTCAAGGCTAAAACCTCCATTAGAGGGGTTGATGAAGCCTTGATGAAAACTTAGTTGTTAGTGTAGAATTGTTTGTAGATTCTATTCCACTCTAGAAGGTCGTGTTTCGCCATGAGAATGGGTGGACGACCTCACATGCTAGTTAGTACTTGGTAGAAATGCCATGAACACTAGGGATTAGACTCGAAATTCTTGCCGTGAAAACGTAAGAATCGAGATACGACAATCTATACTAGGTTATTAAGTTGGATTCGAGGTGGATTTAATTCCCCTCTAATCCTTATCTAGATTCAAAAACAATCATATTTCCATAGCATTCAATTCATAGTTTAAATTCGACATAGTTCATTTCATATTGCATCGTAGTATAATTCCCCCTTCGTAAAACTCTCATAGACTTAAGAGCGACTAGTTTGATTAGAAAACATCCATGCTAAGGCACTAGGAGTGGAATGAACTTCATACTCCACTTAGTGCAATTCGCATCGAGAGTAGAAGCTTTGATAATTGAGAAGTAAAATAGCAGTTTTAGTTTACTTACGTTTTGAATTCATCGTTCATTTCGTAGGTAAACTATACATTTTACGTTTATCAATCAACAATTGGAATTCAAGACTCCTCTCACATGCAGGAAGGCTGATTCTCATCAAGTCGGTGCTGCTAGCTTTTCACACTTATTGGTCCAGAATCTTTATTCTTCCAAAAACAGTGCTTGAACAAGTTGAAAAAATATGAGCCCAATTTCTATGGATTGGAACTAATGGGAGGAAGGGACACCATCAACTCTAACTCGCTTGATGGTGTCCCTTCCTCCCATTAGTTCCAATCCATAGAAATTGGGCTCATATTTTTTCAACTTGTTCAAGCACTGTTTTTGGAAGAATAAAGATTCTAGACCAATAAGTGTGAAAAGCTAGCAGCACCGACTTGATGAGAATCTGCCTTCCTGCATGTGAGAGGAGTCTTGAATTCCAATTGTTGATCTCAGTTGTAACCTTCTCAACTAGAGGTTGGCATTCTCTAATACCCAATCTTGTCGAGATGAGGGGAAGCCCGAGGTATCTCACTAGAAGCTTGATCAGTTCAACATTCAAAATGTCGGCTAAAGCAGAGGCATCCTGAGCATTTAATCCTCAACAAGAATGGAAGTCTTGTGGTTGTTGATCTTTAAGCCGGTAGCTTTTCCAAAAACTTCTAGGCATATCTTTATAGCTTGAACTGACGAGCTCTCACCTTTGCAAAACATGAGCACATCATCCGCAAATGCAAGGTGAGATAATTTCACTCTTCTGCACTTTGAATGATATGAAATGGCTTTATATGCTATGCTCTGCTCCATAATAGAATTAAGAATCTCCATGACAAGCACAAAGAGAAAAGGGGATAGAGGATCTCCTTGACGTAATCCTCTCCCTCCTGCGAAGTATCCTTCAGGTGCTCCGTTAATCATAACTGAGTATGAAGGGGTAGTCATGCACATACTGAACCATTTGCTCATGATAGGAGGAAAATTAAATATCATGAGCATCGCCATTATAGAATCCTAGCTGACTATATCATAAGCTTTCTTTATGTCCAGTTTGATGGAGCATCTCGGGGTGCCATATTTCCTGTCATATCCTCTGAGAAGTTCATGAGATAAGAGAATATTATCCTAGATGGATCTGCCAGGAATAAAAGTCGATTGATTAGCCAGAACTAGATCATTGATGACAAGTTTAATCATGTTAGATATGACCTTAGAAATGCATTTGTAAATGGTATTGCATAATGTTATAGATCTAAAATCTTCAACCTTTGAAGGATTGTTGTCTTTAGGGATGAGACATAAAATAGTAGCATTAACACCTCTAGGAAATTTGCAATATTTAAATGCATTCAAGATGGCAAAAGTAAAATCTTGAACAACAGTGGACCAGCAGCTCTTGAAGAAAAAAGGAGTGAATCCATCTGGGCCAGGAGCAATGTTATCCTTCATATCAAAAAGAGCTGACATAACTTTCGCTGGAGAAATGTCAGACTCAAGAGAGCTCTTCATGAGAGTGGGAATAACTGCTTTGACATGTAAGATGTTAAAGAACTCATCACTCTAACAACGATTTTACACTATACAACTAAGGCAGTTTCTTCGCACTGTGTTCGAGCCTAGTTTTGGCACTTTTAGAATGAGATTCGGTATTTTTGTAAAACATGAGAAAGTAAGTTCTGTGCGTCAGCTTTGCAACACAAAAAGCTTCGATCGTTTGGATACCTGTGGAAAGAGTTGTTCCATTCGAAGATATCCCGGTCAGAAATCCAATTTGCTGAAATTAGGATTTTTACCGTTTTCAACCTAAGTTTTATTTTAGTAGGAACTAAAGGTTGGGCTGTGTCTTTGAATAAATGAGTCAACAAGATAATTAATAAACAAAGTAGAAATATTGATTTTTCGTGTGATGGAGTTATTGCATATGATGTATATAATTTCTTATGAGAAATATATATGTGGTTTGTATGAGTTGATACTCACAAGGGATTAATGTACTCCTTGGTTGTGACTTTTCCTCGTTCTCATAAGTAGATGAGTGATACTAAAGTAAAAGTATATGAATTGTGTGATGTTATGGATATGAAGTGTGACGGTGAATAATATTAGTAAATGATTGTGAGTTCTATGTGACTGTGAAATGACTATAACTTGATATGTTATTACGAAAATATTAATGACTTGTGATAGTCTGAGATCTATGGTTATGCACGTAGAAACTTTATGACGTAATGATGTCATATGAATGACTATCCTTGATATAGGTATTATGATAAGTGGTATTCCCCAAAGATACGGGACGAACCAGGTTATATCAATTAGACTTCAATGTCTTAAATGAGGTTTGATTATGAATGGAAATTTGACTGGCTGAGATAAATCATTTTATTTTGATGTCTAACTCTGTTTTGCAGGAGGGTAGGATCTATTAATCTTTTCTGCAGGGACGTAAATATCCTACCCTAAGACGACGTGTTGGCTTAAAGGTAAGGTATACCAAACTCATATTTAATTAGGTTATCATATGTACATTTAATAAATGGAATGTAAGTGGTATTGTATTGTGAGTTGTTTTGGAAAGTTGGAATGACGAGTACTATTATATAAGATTCTTGGAATTTGTATGTTGGGGGGTGAAGTCTTACTTAATTGGAAAGAAACTACACGCCGTTTTTGGAAAACGGAACTATATTGTCTTCCAAGTTGAAATTGTTGGTAATGTTATATTTATTCATTTGAAAGATTATTATATATATTTAATGTTAACCTACTCATACCAGCAAATTCAATTTGCTGACCCCATGTTTGCTTTGTTTTGCAACGTGGGTGTGTTCTTGGGAACATAGATGGTGGAGTTCAGTGGATAAGGACACGTGATTTGGAGTTGCTTTTGGAGTCTTCTGGTTTAAGATTTTCTGAAGGGTACGGATTTGTTTTGAGATAGATGCAATAGAGTTGGTCAGTTTCTTTGTAGTTTAATAATATGATTTAAGGTTTGTCCCTTTTAGTTTTCTTTTGATTTTAGTTTTGTATATATATCGTGTTTGATAATAGGGTTTTGGGTTTTGTTTCACCCCGGGTTTCCAGATAATTGAATATAATTGTTTTAAATATTGTCTGGAAATTTGGGGTGTGACATTTTGGTATCGGAGCTTAGGTTAGCCTAGAATAAGAAGGTATAGGTGATCCTCGGATTGTGGTAATGGGTGGTAAGAGTATTTTTTTTTTTTTTTTTTTGTTAAGTTTCGATGTTGTTTTCATGTTTGTTTTGTTCTCATTTTGGATTTTGGTCTTATACATTGCTTTAAAGGGTGGTGCATCTCATTATGTGGTTTGTATCTACGTATGTCTACATGTAAGATTATACGATATTGTATACGTGTATTCCTTTTAAGGTGTGTATACTTGGGTATACACTTATATCTTTTTTTAATATTTGTGTTTACAATGACCTTTGGGTGCAAGCTATAAATAACGTGTTTAATTAATTTTGCTGGCATGTTTTAGATTATTTCTTGAAGCTTAGTGGTTGGGATATAATCCATTAACTTTAGAGTCTTTGAAGATTTTTTTTTTGGCGTAGTGTTTGCTTGGTTGATCTACTCTCTTTCCTAGAATCTCGGGACGAGATTCCATTAAGGTGTGTATATTATAACACCCCGTTTATTTTCTTTGTTTTCCGTATTTATTAGGGTTTTAAAAAAAATATAATAATATTAAAAGGAAAATAAAAGGATAAAGATAAAATAAGATAAGATAAAAACGTGGGAGAGTTAGAGGGGTTTGGTTACAACCGAACTCTCCCTTTTTGTTGGGTTTTTTCTGGTTTTTGAACAAAAAAAAAAAAAAAAAAAAGAGAGAGAGACGTACAAGAGAAAAGGAGGAGTGTTTACTGGGGGAGAGTGCTTGAGTGGAGAGAGAGAGTTTTACTCAAAGAAGAAATGGAGGTTTCTTGCTGGGGGATTTGCTTACAACAGGAGCGTATCACAAGTGAGTAGTCTAAACCTTATTTTCATATAATTGATTTATTACTATGGTTTAGATTTGTTGCATATTTAATTCTCTATAATGATATAAAACTTTGAGATCGAAATTATTGGTTTAATTAGAGACTTTCGGTAAATTGAGTTACTGGCACCAAAAGGTTAGCTTTGATATATAGGTGTTGTTGTGTTCAGGAGTACTTGTATACGGTAGTGAGTAAACCATGTGTTTATTGATTGATTGATAGTATTATATAGGTCTACAACTATTTTGAATGATGTGAAGTCATTGGATTTATATTATAGGGTTTTGATTTTCAGAATTTCAGAACTGTTCTTAGTAATTTAAGCATACAAAATTCGTTTTTGATCTTTTTGATATGAATCCAACGCCTGTCTACTGTAGACACGCATATCTACAACTTTCGTGTTTTGTAAAATTTCATATCTAGTCGTTTTGCATACTGAAATTTAAGTTGAAGTCTGACGTATAAACTGGGACTGGAACTGAGTAGTCTGCAGTAATAAAATCATATAAAATAAAATATTTACTCTTTTGTGTTGATTCCAAAACCATTAGAATCTAGACTTACAGAGGTACAACCTCATACTTTGACCCGAGTTCATACTCGTGCTTAAGATTATGAAAATGGACTTCAATATATGATAACTGTTTGTGCACCTATTCTGAATATGTTGCATTGTAGGAAGTGTATAGGACACTATACTTTGTAGATTTGTGGGAAACCAAAACCTAATGAAACCTTAGAGAATCGTTTATCCGATGCAGTGATCCTCACTTAATTTAGATGAGTGACGGAAAAGATATGACCTCGACAATTCTAGGTGTCAGAAATTCTATTCGTCAGAAAACAGTTCTCTGCATAGGGTTTGATCACAAATTGCATAAAGATAGGGAAAGATTTAGAGTTTTTATAGAACATGAAAAAATAAGTTTTATGTGTCTGCTTTCCAACCCAATTGACCTCGTTGCATTCCGATGTTTGTGGATATGGTTACGGTGTTCGGAAGTTGGCACGTCAGAATTTTCTGATTTCAGAAATCCGGTCTGTGCCTGGTTTGGAATCGAGTTTTCACATTGTTAAAGTCAGATTAAAACTCTCGCCAAAACATGAAAAAATAAGTTTTATGTGTCTGATTTCCAACCCAATTGGCCTCGTCATATTCCGAGGTCTGTAGAGATAGATATAATGTCTGGAAGTTTGGTTGACAGAAAATAGTGCGTCAGAAATTAATTTCTGTGCACTGTGTTCAAGTCCAGTTTTAAAATAGTTAGGGTGAGAGTTAGAATTTTTATAAAACATAAAAGAGTAAGATCTGGAAGTCTGCTTTCTATTCCAATTGGCCTCATCACATTCCGAGCCCTGTGGAATTTATTATGGTGTCTGAAAGTTTGACTGACAGAAAATAGTGCGTCTGAAATCAATTTCTGTGCACTGTGTTCAAGTCCAGTTTTAAAATAGTTAGGGTGAGAGTTAGAATTTTTATAAAACATAAAAGAGTAAGATATGGAAGTCTGCTTTCTATTCCAATTGGCCTCATCACATTCCGAGCCCTGTGGAATTTATTATGGTGTCTGGAAGTTTGACTGACAGAAAATAGTGCGTCAGAAATCAGTTTCTTCGCACTGTGTTCGAGCCTAGTTTTGGCACATTTAGAATGAGATTCGGTATTTTTGTAAAACATGAGAAAGTAAGTTCTGTGCGTCAGCTTTGCAACACAAAAAGCTTCGATGCGTTTGGATACCTGTTGAAAGAGTTGTTCCATTCAGAAAATATCCCGTCAGAAATCCAATTTGCTGAAATTAGGAATTTTACCATTTTCAACCTAAGTTTTATTATAGTGTAGAATTGTTGTTAGAGTCTATTCTGTTCAAGAAGGTCGTGATTCGCCATGAGAATGGGTGGACAACCTCACATGCTAGTTATAATTGGTAGAAATGCCATGTTTAATTAGGGATTAGAATAACCAATTCTTACCGTAAGAACGTAAGAATTAGATTACAACAGTCTATGCTAGGTGATTAAGTTGGATTCGAGGTGGATTCAATTCCCCTCTAATTCTTTATCTAGATTCAAAACAATTGTATTTTCGTATATTTCGTAGTGACATTCAACATATTGCTTTTCATATTGCATCGTAGTATAACACCCTTCGTAAAACTCTCAATAGACTTTAGAAAGAGCGATTAGACTTAGAAAACATTGCATGCGGAAGAACTAGGAGTGGAACGAACTTCCTACTCCACTATATCTCATAGTTTGAGAGTAGAAGACTTTGATAACAAACTCCAGTTTTAATTCTAGTTTTACTAGCGTTTAGAGTTCTCGTAGCTTTATTCATTAGTAAAACTAGCGTTTTACTTCTTATCAAATGGCGCCGCTGCCATCTTAGTTCCTTTTCGCATTGTTTTCATAGAATAATTACTCTTTATAAAGTCCCATTAAACCCACCCACCCTTGTTTGATTCTAACTGTGGTCGTCCATTTCAGCACTTGAAAGTTCCTCGGAAAAAAATAAACGGAGCGCACCTGCGCCCCAAAGGAGCGCGACCTGTGCCCCAAAGGAGCGCGACCTGCGCCAATACGCCTAGAAGTTGAGCGCGACCCGCGCCCTAAGCAGGCGCACCTGTGCTCAAAACACTGGAAGTTGAGAGCAACCTGCACCCATACCGAAGCGACCGGACTTAAAATCTTTGAACTTCGAGTTTACACCGAAGCACTGCGCCTCACCGATTTTGCCAGATTTCCTTAGGTTTTGATTCAAACTTTCAATTTTCAAGTTTTTAAGTGTTCTACCTTGTTATATACACTGAGCACGCGTAAAGTGTCGGTAAAGTGTTGGAAATATTTGCAACGCTTAAAAAGCGTTGCAAACAGAAATTTCCAACGCTTAAAAAGCGTTGCAAAATGTAACTTTCCAACGCTTATTATAACTATTTCGTACACATATTTAAAACCTTTGCAACGGTTTTTATTTCACAAACGCTTTTTAAGCGTTGGTAATTTTAAAATTTTACCAACGGTTTGTAACCGTTACAAAGTTGTTAGTTAATTTAAAAAAATTAAAATTCGCTTTGTAACGATTATAAACCGTTCTTTGATGGGTTGCTAATAAAAAAATAATTTCTCATATTTTGTAGCGAGACCAGCTAAACCTACAATAAACAATGAATACAAGAATATAATAAACAATGTATCATAGTTGCCAATTGAAATAACTAAGTCCACAACCATAGTTGTTAAAAATTCTTTTTCACCACCAATCAGATTTGAAGAGAGTGAGGTCTTTCCTATCAAAAAAAAAAAAAAAAAAAAAAAAAAGCTTTGAAGAGAGTGTGGTAGCATCACACTTTGCCAACAAACTCTTCTTTTCTTCCATACTTTTCCCCTCTATACTCGCAACAAGTTCCTTAATTTTGCTAATTGCACGAAAATACAAGTAGCAAACTCATGGCTTCTAGAACAATTTGTCATGAACATATCCATCCAATCAAACCAAAAGATCCAAATTCCTTACCAAATTGGAAGCAGTTCGAAAACTACGTATAAGACTTTGAGTGGATACCATCCTCAATGAAAAGTTTGGCCTCCTTTAAAAAACTCTTCCAAAAGAAAAAGAACTACTCTAGTGGTTCCATCACCCACCTGTAGACAATAAATCCGGTCATTAATATTACAAGTGAATTCTAAATTTATCCCTAATACTTAACCAATACAATTATTAATGATACCCTCTCAACTTTTTCCGAGACAATGTCCTTGTTAATGTCATTATCTTCTCTAAAGTATAAGCTGTTAAATGTTGTAATAATGCAACCATCAGAACCCACTCTAAGATAAATATAAACTTTAGCATAAAAATTTCACTCTTTTAGTATATTTGTAAATTTACTAAAATTAGTAAATTTTACGCAATTTGTAAAATTTGTAAATTTGTTTTCTATTGTATACCTCAGATTCTTGAGACTTGGCAATATCGACAAGAATCTTAGCAGCAGGATGAACAACATCAAGAAGTTTCATAATAGTAGCACCATCATTAGAAATAGTAGTATTGCCCTTGTCATCATGAATCAATTTATCCATTCCTCAACAAGAAACATATACGCAAGCCAGAGTTGCATAAAAGAACAACGTAATATCTTAAATATGAAAGAAAATAGATCTACCTCGTTCCCAAAAGTTTCAATGAATCCGCCGCATAAGTCATATCAGAAATGTACTCTTCATGGGCGTCAAAAGAATTGCAGCAAGTAAGTTGCCTTGTTGTATCCCAAACCTATGGAATGAAATTTATAAAGCATCAGGATAAAGAAAAGTAAGTAACTAGTATTTCATCAACAGGCATATAAATGGAGTTTAAGATTAGTAATGACTAAATTGGATGATGAAGTCTAACAACAAGATAAGATACTCCACTTTTAAAGACCGGTGCATTTGTAATGTGGTTTTGTTGTGGGCATCACCAATTGATGTACCCCTTTACCGCCACGGTGGACTTGATAAGACCTTAATACTACCATTTGTAGGCTTTCATTAGCTTTTCGTTTGTAACAAATACGAAGGCGATGTTGGCGTTACACTTTTTCCTCTACAATATCTGCAACCTACGGTCCATCCTCACCGTGTTGCGCTTATACTAGTTGATTTGGAGGTTTTGTTTCATGGGTGAAGAAGAACTGAATGGAACTTCGATGCCCGTGGAAGCCACTATGAAAAGCAAATCCAAAACTAACACTTTTACCCCTTATTGCTCTTATCTTCTATGAAGTCTCTCAAGGACCTTTTGGGGTTGAAGATTCATCAAGGCGGAGGGGGGTCCCCTTTATCTTTGCTTGGTTTTTAATTTTTCCTCTACTTTGGAGTGTTCCGAAGCCTTAGTTACAGCTGAACTTGCTACAAGCTATCCTGAAAATGGCGGGTATGTTCTCTGAATTTCTGACATAGAAGAAGAGCTCAATGAGGACAAGAGATATTAAAAGTTTGGTAGGCAAAGTTCACACGTGGGATTTTTGTCATCCCCATACTCTCACACGTGAAAAATCAATGGTCACTTTCTCATCATTTCTTAATACATTCTAAGATCGCCTCAACTATGCAGCAGGGTAGATCACTCTACACCTCCACTAAATAAACGACATGTCGATTCGTTATCAACTTCCATATATATATCATATAATGTCCTAGTATTACAATAGACCAAAACAAGTTGTTATTATGCAAACGGACCAAGTGATTACACCTTTCCTGAATACACTAATCCCACTCCTAACTTGTTATGTCGTCCAACCAATACCCGCACGGAAGAAAAATGAACTAAGAATGGCGGGTTGGAAGGATCACAAACTAATTAACATGAGGGATGATAAGTGACATCTAACTACTGAAAACAGAAAGTTTGAGTCTCCGCTCTGCGGCAAGACAAAATAGTACCTTGAGAAAGTATATCGACAGATAGGATTATGCCCGAAATAACAAAAGTTAGTGTTAATCGTCCAACCCACTAGCATAGCTTCCTAGGAGTAGAAAGGCCAACAAGCTTATTTCCAAGAAAATCATTCTAGAAGTTGTAAACAAAGAGAGAAGATTCCATGAAAATTCCTTTCCCATGGCTACATCAAGAAAATCAACAATTAAAAGCGAGACACCGACCATAAGATATAGTTCAGGGATATCACGATTGGATAAGAGCTATGGGAGCATCCGAAATGTTCATAATAAAACCAACAATTTTTCCCAAAGACATAATAACATCGAGAAAAGCTGAAATTGGTCAAGTTAAAGATTATTAGTTTAGCCACCATTTTCACCCGAAAGAAAATATATATATACTACTCTATCTTTATCGGGTTGATTTTAATCCACACGCGAGGTCATATGATGGCCCCGCTAATCCCCATATACATTAAAAAAGAAAGAATCGAATCGAAAACCATAAACATCACGCATACCATGATAAAGGATATGCAAATATTTGAACCAACTTTAATCTTTATCAAAAGCAGGGTTGATGTGAAAAGACACAACTCTTTAACATAGCAGTACATAATTTTTTATAAAAGTAGAAGATAGTAATAACACAATGTACACCATTATTAGTTACAGTAATTCCTAAATCAACCCGTATTTTGATCACTAACACTACCTCATGGCTACTCGTAAAGTGACTTTGGTAAACTGCCATGGAAGTATTTGTTCGCGTCCATAGTGAGCTGATAAACGTAAAAATGATAGTTTACCTACGAAATGAACGATCAACTCAAAACGCAAGTAAACTAAACTAATTTTTACGAGTTGCTATCAAGTTTTCTATACTCTCAATTCTATCGAAATAGAGTGGAGTAGGAAGTTCGTTCCACTCTTAGTTCTCTAGCATGGAATGTTTTCTAGTCTAATTAATCGGTCTTAAGCCTAATGAGAGTTTTACGGGGGATTACTATACTACGAAGTGAATTTGACTAACAAGTTACGAATAACGAAACGCTACGGAAATACGATTGTTTGAATCTAGATAAAGAAATTAGAAGGGAATTGAATCCACCTCGAATCCAACTTAACAACCTAGCATAGAATGTTGTATCTCAATTCTCACGTTCTTACGGCAAGAATTTCGAGTTCTAATCCCTAGTGTTCGTGGCATTTCTACCAAATACTAACTAGCATGTGAGGTCGTCCACCCATTCTCATGGCAAAACACGACCTTCTAGAGTGGAATAGAATCTACAAACAATTCTACACTAACAACTAAGTTTTCATCAAGGCTTCATCAACCCCTCTAATGGAGGTTTTAGCCTTGATTCATTCCATGATCATTTCCATATAAATCTAAACTAAACATAATATCAAGAATTGAAATTTACTTAATTAAACAATAATGAAATCTAATTTAATGACTAAAATGAAATAAGAACAAGAATTGAAATTAGATCTAGAAATGGAAATAACAGAAATCGAAATTGACAAAATAACTATTTTATTTATCTAATCAATCAAGAACAAAGATTCAAAGACTTAATCTAATACAATGAATTGAAACTAATTAAACTAAGTTCTAAAACTAATTAATGGAGGCTAACTAATCTAGGTCTAACTATCTACCCTTAACAAAGAGCTAAGCTTTTGTTTTTATACTTTCAGATCCAAAAATCGTGCATGGGCTTGGAGCCATGTTTTGGGCCGAAAAATCGGGCCTAAAAACCAATTCTTTCAGTCCGAAAAGGGCTCTTCAGCTGCAGTTGCCTTCGACAGACTTTTCGTCCACTTCTGCTCCTCTGATTGGGTCAAGGCTTACACCATTGGAAAGCTCTTTCCGAGCCAGTCGTTTTGACATAAGGTAGGCCCAATTCCTAGGTCTGAGTCCAAAGATACGGTCTTCGGAAGTTCTACTAACTTTGTGTACTGTTTCTGCCCGCGTGGACTTTAACTTTTCAGCTCTTGACCAGGCTTTACAAAGGCTTTGTCTCCTTGAATCTTGGCCTTTATCACAGAACTTCTTAGCAACCGACCATTGCTCCTTTATCTCATCAAAGTGGCACATTCCTGCACATAATTGACTTTGAAGCCTGAAACGCATAAAAACACGTAATCAGTATTAACTCTTACTTATTACTCGCATAATTGGTCTAAAAGTACGATTGTTAAGGGGTTAAAACTACAGTTTTGGGCTCTTATCAAACCACCCCCAAACAGCATTTTGCTTGTCCTCAAGCAAATATGAGAAATTAGAATAAGTGACCAAAAATGGAGTTCTAACTACTCTCGTTTCGCTGAGTGCGATTGCATTCACCATATGTAATAAGGCCTTAAACCACTAGGAATTCCCTAGTGGACGAGTTATAGCCTCGTGAGAGTTTTCCAGTGAAGGTACTCACAACCTTCATCTATACTACAACGACTAAGAAATAAACTATTGTTTCCTCATTCATGTCTCAACCATCCATACATCTCACTAGCAAATGAATAAGAATAACCAAGTAAAAAAAACTAAGCTAATATATGCATAATAATCAATCATCTACGAATAAACATATATACAATGAGTAAAACTATAAAATGCATTAGCAGGTCCATTTATGAAAACTTGGAATAGCGTCCTTAAGTAGGTCCTCACATAAATGTCAAGACAAAAACCACTCTGATTTTTCCTCTCAAGTTTAAGCTACTCCGATTGTGCGATGGGCACACTTTTTACCTTACAATCTCAATGACACACAAGGAAGCCGAGTCTATCAAACACATCCGCCACTTACTATCACACTAACTTATTCCTAATTGAGCTAGAGGTCTTTATTAGGTGTTCTTGGGGATTAGGAGATGGTTTAAGAAGGAAGGAAATGGATATTCAAAAGAACAAGTCCGAGATAATAGAGTCTTCATATTATGTAACTTAGAAAAACCTTGTTATTTTCTTTTGCTTCTATACTTTGTTTCCATCATTAGCCATATTTTTTCTTTTTCTTTTCTTTGGCTTTTGACTCCTTTTATTCTATTTTTTGGAGTTTTTATTTATTTCTATTTTTCTTTTTTCTTTTCCTTAGATGGAAACTTCTTTTCTTTTACGAAAGAACTAACTAATTTTTGTTTACACAAGTTTTTCTCTTCTTCTTTCTTCCTCATTCTATTCTCGGACTTATTCTAAATTGGGTAGGTTGAATTTTTATTTTGTTTTGTTTTTGTAACAGGGTAAAGGATTTGTGGTTTATGAAAGGCTAAAGAAAGGCTCGAGGGGCTTACTAGCGGGAAAATAATTCATAGGTTTGAATTTCTGGCTATATCGATCCAAAGAGGGCCTAAATTCTCGCTTAGGATATGGTTTAGTGATCAAGCAAGTGGGCGTGTGATTTCTCTATCCGATTTTACTTCTCCCTTGTGTCATTTCTCAAATGTTTCATTTCATATAAGGCTTTAGGCTATATTCTCACAGGATTTGTAGAATAAGTACTCTATCCTAGATTTCAAACTTCTTGCCAAACAATCATAGATACTCATGTAATATATTTATAGATAGATGCAAAGATTATTACCTACATATTAACCTAAGTTTCTAAAAACTATTCTAATGCAAAAGCTACGTGATACTTCTAGATTATTAAGAGCATAGAGAAAGAAAACAATACCAAAATTCCTAAGTGTATAACATAACTTATTTATTTATATTTTTGAATTTTTGAAATTTACTAGAAAGCAAGTGCATATTATACATATCTATATCCTAACAGATGCCTTAATTACACGTGTTTCTATGCCCACCCCCAAACAAGAAGCATGCTTTGTCCTCAAAGTATTTTAAATAAAGAGGGTAGGAAAATACCATGGAAACGCGTGAAATTCTGGAACATCTGCAAAACAAGGTTATAGCATACTAATATAGAAAATAAAAATTGACGCAACTCTATAGGAGTTCCACCCGTTATGGGGTTAATAAGAAATAACTTGCTTGGGACATAAACTAAAAACTTACCTCCACTCCAAAACAACTTCTAAAATGGATGATCATATAACAAATCATGCTAGATTAAATAATACCACCCCTAAACAATTCGGGAAGGTGGGATTAAAGATAAAACAATGCACAATTTGAAAAGCCCCATATTATATTAAAATTCAAATTCAAATACAATTAGCTACCGAATTCAAATTTAACAACTTAACATCCAATCTACTAAAAACAATAAAAACAACATCAAAACATCAAACAACAAGAAATCTAGCTACGAGATGAGGAGGGGATAAGAATAGGAAGTTTAGTGATCAAGATTGGAAAAACCAAACACCCCACCCCCAAACAAATTTTGAAAACAGGTTTTTGAAAATTTGTTTTAAAACGTGGGTCTTTTAAAGTCAGATTCCCGAGACTTGCTAGATTACTATTTTTATGGTTTTAATATATTTTTTTTTCTTTTTATAAATAAGATTTAATATAAAAGAAAACAATAAGCAATAAAGACATAATTCACACCATAGAGAAACATGACTCAAAAACTGAGAAAACATGCAAGAGTGGAAAACGTGAATTATGTTAAATGTGGACTTAGGATCCGGTACTTACAACCACACACTCCATAGGGAGGGCCCGGTTTCCTTAATGGTGCACTCACCAATAAATGGAAATGAAAGGAAATGCACCAAAACCAAAAATTGAGTCGTTTATAGTCAGATACTCGAGACTTTATCTAAACATATGTATGAACATGCAGTTTATCATATATCAACAACCGAAATAGTTGTGGATCATTCCATAAATATATATCACAGAAAACATATACAAACACAATCAAGCACCAAGATTTCCCTCTGGCACGCGACCTAGTGGAATGAAAGCGAGGTCGGATAGACCTATAACATAACCGAGCATGCACCTTATGTTTCATCTTTGAACGAGAGGGTGTCCTAGTGAATAAGTGTGAAAAAGTGAATGGTTGTGGAAGATATGGTGGAAATGGATAAGTTGTAGAAGGAAGGAATGGAAAAAAAGAGGATGTGGGTTTAGCACCAAACTCATTCATGGTGTAGTTAGGGACTGTCTCAAGTCTGAAAATGAAGGTGTCAAATGGTTTGTCCTTGGGAAGTATTTGTTTGCTAGGAGGATTTAAAAAATCATGAAGCACAGGAGAAACTAAAGGATCGAGTGCAAACTCGAGGTTCCTTTGAAAAGGTGGAGGGTGGGGAATATTGGTGATGGAAGGTGAATGATTCTCAGCTAGAGCTCTCAAGTCCATATCATCAGAAGTCTTGATATATTCAAGACATTCCTCAATAGGTGGGTCTAAAGGATCACTTGGGTATAGATTAAAAAATTCATCTTCCGTCATAGCGTCAAGGGATGAATGGATGTTGACACTGGGGGACTCGCGGAGTGGTAAAGAAGAAGTGCAAAATAGTTGTAAGAATTCTTCTTCGATTTCGTCTACCACCAGGGAGTCATTGTTAAAGTCGGAATTTCCGAAGGAAAGGAAGTTGTTAATCTGTTTCTCCGGAAACATGTTTTTGAAGTAATCTTGAGCTAAGCTCTCCATTTGTAGATGAATCGGGATACTATGTCCTCGTTTTGAAAACATTTACCTCAACAGAAAGATGGCCAAAAGGACAAGGACATCAAACCATCGCGGCGGTTTATGGTAGCGTTGGCAAAGAGCTGCCAAGAAGGGACGCCCTAAAATGATAGGTACAGAGTCGTTAGTGACTTACGGTCGAGGATAACGAAAGTCGGGGGTAGTAAAAATTTGGACTTTAACCAAAGACGTTTTCAACCACACCCTTAGGATACTTAATAGACCGATCCGCTAATTGCAACGCCATTTTAGTAGGTTGCATCTCCTCTAGACCTATTTGTTTATACAAATAAAACAGAGTAAGTTAACATTAGCCCCCGTCTAATAAGCGCGTCGCCGTGTGAGAATCTCCTAAGGTGCATTGTGCGATGGGGCGACCGGGGTCCTTGTACTTAACAATTCCATTATTTTTTCGGATAAGCGTTGGGAATTGTTACGTTAAAAAGCCGCCTTTTGGGATATTGGTCTTACGCCTAGTAGTACACAACTCCTTAAGAAACTTAGCATGGTGTGGTAGCTTTTTAATAGCTTGAAAGGGGAAGGTTTATAGTTAGATTTTGAAAACGTTCTAATCTCCTCATAATTTGTATCCCTAGTTAACATGGCTAATTTTTGGGGAAACGGTGTTTGCTCTCTATAATTAGCATATGGGTCAACAGGATGTTTAACCTTGGCTTTCTGTTTCTTAGGTTGTGGTTTAACTGGTACCTCTACAGTGGTAGGCTCTTCAGTTTCTATTTAGGTATCTAGTTCGATATCCGGTGTAGGGAGTACTGATGGGGTAACTATAGGCATAGTTACTTTTTTATCAACCACTTTTCCAGAACGGAGAGTGGTGATGGCATTTAGCTCTCCTACGGTTGTAGTTTTCGTACTAGTATTACCGTTTACCTCAAAGGCTGTGTTTACTGTTTTAGGATTAGGTATCGCTTGACCTGGAAACATGCCTTTTGTTTGGGCTTTCTCTTGGGCTAACTGTTGGTTTAAATTATTAACGGATTGTAGAATGTGTTGGTTAGATTGAGCCATGGTTTGGAAAAGTTGTTGGCTCACCTGTATGAAGGTGTCAAGACGATCCGGTTGTGTGGGTGTAGTGGTCACGGGTTGTGTGTCTGGAACTATCTCGCGTTGATTATTTATGCGTGGGTTGTGATAGTTATTATTTACCGGAACGATACCTCTATTAGCATTATAATTATTATAACTACCTTGACCTTGTGCTTGACCTTGTCGAGGTTGCGCTTGGTTGTTATAATTATTATAATTACCCTGACCCTGTCCTTGTCCTGGTGGAGCTTGGTTATAACTGTGCGTTGGCCTAACATATTGATTATTGTATCCTGGAGGTGTGATTTGTTGGTTATTTCTCCAACCGAAGTTGGGATTTTGTCTCCAAGGGGCGTTAGGTTCACTATTAATGGAACAAGCATGTTCATAGGCTATAGGACATTGGGAGTCGGGATGCTCATGACTCCAACAGAAACTACATGGATTGGAATTTACATTCATGACTGGGATAGGCTTTTGTTGTACAGAAAAGGCCTTTACCTTTTTAGTGAGTGATTCGATTAGAGTTTTAAGCTCGGGATCGTATTTCATCTCAAACATACCGGCGGCCTTAACTAAATTAGAAGAACTAGCGGAGCGGAAGTAATCGTCACTACCCCCCCAATTATTATTACGCTTAGTCTGATCTTCCAAAAATTATATGCCTCGAGGGCTCCTTTTTACTTAGGAAACTACCCCATTCATTATGTCTAGGACTTCTTTATGGTGGTGTAGAAGTCCTTTGAAAAAGGCACGAACTAACGTATCTTTGCTAGGTGATGGTGTGGACACTCTATAAGGAGATCGGTGAAACGATTCCAAGCCTCCGAAAAATGATTCATGAGGATTCGTGAAAAGAAGTGAATCTTGGAAAGCATTTCATCCATCTTTAGGGGTGGGTAAAATGTTCCATAAACAAATGAACAAGTTTGGCCCACGAGTCCATAGAATTAGGCTTTGGGCGCTTAACCAAGACGCCTTTATCGGGTAGGGTGAAAGGGAATACCCTCCGGTTTAATTTGTTCCGCACCAACCGTAGGATGGTGGAATGTCGATAGGACTTGTTCAATCCTAGGCATGTAATGCGATAAGGTTTTTCATGGTCTAAACCATGAAAACGGGTAACAAATTAAATATATTTGGGGGATCTGGAAATCCCCAATCGGTCCGCTAGAACGATGCAAGATTTAGGGCTATCGCTCAAGGCTTTGTAGAAGTCCGAGATAGGAGTCTCTCTTTCTTCGGCCATTATATCAGGTGGTGTGTGTGGAATAGTAGCTAGAGGTGTAATGGGTGGTGTACTAGATAGACTTGTTTGTCGATGTTGCCGTGTAATTACGTTAGGTGTTTTTGTTTGACCAGACCTTAATCTCATGCAAGACTAAGTCGAAACTTAACTAACATGCAACACTCCAAACAGTTCTGATATACTAGTAGAAAACCTCTAACTAGAGATGCGAGGTGTGGAAGAAAGGAATACCTGATTGCGTCCTTGCTTCGCTTATGAATAGCGTCTTGTTCACGCGTGTTCAGTGTATATAACAAGTTAGAACACTGAAAACTTGAAAAATCGAAAGTTTGAATCAAACCTGCGGAAATCCGACAAAATCAGATGAGGGCGCGGGCGCGCTCACTCTGGGCGCGGGTCGCGCTCGTGTTCCAGTAACTTAGCACGGGTCGCGCTCGAGATGGGGGCAGGTCGCGCTCGTGTTCCAGTGTTTGGGTCGGTCGCAGTATGGTATGGCGCGGGCCAACGATTAATTTTTTTGTCCGGAATTTTTCAACGCTGAAACGGACAACCACAGTATGAATCAAACAAGGGTGGGTGGGTTTAATGGGACTTAAAAATGACTAATTATACTACGAAAACAATGCTAAAGGGGACTAAGACGGCAGCGGCGCCATTTGATAAACGTAAAAATGATAGTTTACCTACGAAATGAACGATCAACTCAAAACGCAAGTAAACTAAACTAAATTTTACGAGTTGCTATCAAGTTTTCTATACTCTCAATTCTATCGAAATAGAGTGGAGTAGGAAGTTCGTTCCACTCCTAGTTCTCTAGCATGGAATGTTTTCTAGTCTAATTAATCGGTCTTAAGCCTAATGAGAGTTTTACGGGGGATTACTATACTACGAAGTGAATTTGACTATAAAGTTACGAATAACGAAACGCTACGGAAATACGATTGTTTGAATCTAGATAAAGAAATTAGAAGGGAATTGAATCCACCTCGAATCCAACTTAACAACCTAGCATAGAATGTTGTATCTCAATTCTCACGTTCTTACGGCAAGAATTTCGAGTTCTAACCCCTAGTGTTCGTGGCATTTCTACCAAATACTAACTAGCATGTGAGGTCGTCCACCCATTCTCATGGCGAAACACGACCTTCTAGAGTGGAATAGAATCTACAAACAATTCTACACTAACAACTAAGTTTTCATCAAGGCTTCATCAACCCCTCTAATGGAGGTTTTAGCCTTGATTCATTCCGCAATCATTTCCATATAAATCTAAACTAAACATAATATCAAGAATTGAAATTTACTTAATTAAACAATAATGAAATCTAATTTAATGACTAAAATGAAATAAGAACAAGAATTGAAATTAGATCTAGAAATGGAAATAACATAAATCGAAATTGACAAAATAATTATTTTATTTATCTAATCAATCAAGAACAAAGATTCAAAGACTTAATCTAATACAATGAATTGAAACTAATTAAACTAAGTTCTAAAACTAATTAATGGAGGCTAACTAATCTAGGTCTAACTATCTACCCTTAACAAAGAGCTAAGCTTTTGTTTTTATACTTTCAGATCCAAAAATCGTGCATGGGCTTGGAGCCATGTTTTGGGCCGAAAAATCGGGCCCAAAAACCAATTCTTTCAGTCTGAAAAGGGCTCTTCAGCTGCAGTTGGCTTCTACAGACGTTTCGTCCACTTCTGCTCCTCCTATTGGGTCAAGGCTTAGACTATTGGAAAGCTCTTTCCCAGCCGGTCGTTTTCACATAAGGTAGGCCCAATTCTAAGGTCTGAGTCCAAAGATACGGTCTTCGGAAGTTCTGCTAACTTTGTGTACTGTTTCTGCCCACGTGGACTTTAACTTTTCAGCTCTTGACCAGGCTTTACAAAGGCTTTGTCTCCTTGAATCTTGGCCTTTATCACAGAACTTCTTAGCAACCGACCATTGCTCCTTTATCTCATCAAAGTGGCACATTCCTGCACATAATTGACTTTGAAGCCTGAAACGCATAAAAACACGTAATCAGTATTAACTCTTACTTATTACTCGTATAATTAGTCTAAAAGTACGATTGTTAAGGGGTTAAAACTACAGTTTTGGGCTCTTATCATGAGCCTTCTTGTAGCCCGAACGCCACTCTTACTTGTTGCAAACATCACATCAGAATCATAAAAAACAATTAAGTGGAAATGGAAGAAACCTTAATTGACATATATACTTAGCGTGAAAATTTTATTTTTTTATAAAATATCAAACAACCACACCCCTTAGGGTGTGAGCTCGAAAGTTCCCAACAATTTGGTAGTGTTGTATTTGGTTTTGTATACTTTGACAGTTTGACAAAGTGTATTGCTTCCAAAAGTACTTCCCTAGTTCCATTGACGTATTCATCTAATATGCCACTAAACATACTTTAAGATTATTTATATAACCGAAATCATGGCTTATCCTCTTTCTTAGAAAAATTTAAATTAGTTAGCAATTAACAATTATCAAGTCAAATATAATGTGAGACTTTCAAACCATTAGATTTGTCTCTTTTCCTAATATATGATCCAACATTCCAACCAACCAACTTGACTTATATAAAGAGAGGTATATAAAACTTAAACAATATGGACATCATATTTTAAATACACCAATCTCACTAAGTATATTGAAAAGGGTATTGTTAATTTAATCAATTGACAATTAAAGCGTGATGATTACTTTAAAAACGGTAATCATAATTAAACATACAACTTCGACACAAAGACAGGAAGACTTACAACACCAAAACATAGTCCGGAAAGATGCCTTTATGGAAGAAATCGTAATTGAGAAGACCAATGGCGTGAAATAGCGTTAATAATGGCGTAAAACGCCGTTCGGTGCGACCTTCTCTCGGTTTATGGTGACACTGCAATTCATAAATCAAATTCCAATCAACCCTTTGCACAATTCATTTTACACAAACAATCAATGCTTCAAATTTGTTAGATTCAAACCTCGTGCATATGCCACAAAGAAACATGCCGAGTGCTTTATGAGCCCATCTTGCCCAAAACTCCATCCCCACCTGAAAAATGAACCATAAACATAAAATAATTCAAACAACCATGTTTCTATACTCAATTATTGAACATATAGAGAATAACAACTTACAAAGAAGACCAACAGAGAGAGCAAATGTACCCAACATTTCCTTGGCGGGGAATATCTCCACCACGAAAAAACTTCGGATAAGAAACAAAATCTAAAGAAAAAAAAAGACAACCCCAAGTTTCCAAAGAGAAGATAAGTACCTCCATTTTCCATGAAAATCTATAATAAAATGAGAGAATAGCCGTGGAAGTAATTCCAAAACTAGACATAAGTCTTTAAATAAGATAAGTAGACCTTCGGTTTCTTCTTAGCTAATCTTTCAAAAACACGTAATGAAGTAGAATTCAAGTTTTCCTCTACATTCTCTTCTTCTATTTGGGTAATCAACTGCTTCCTTGTTCCATCAGCAACGTAACAGATAGTCAAAGAAACATTTCTCTTTTGTGTCAAAAGAAAAGATGATGACGAGTTGAGAATGGTGGGCTTGGGAATGAAGAATGGGTTTCTTCTTCTTTCTTTGATTGATTGTTTACTCGGTCAATATGGAATTTGATTTTGAGGAGCGAAAATTAGGGATCTTGAAATAATGCGGCGGTGAGAGAGATAGAGGAGAGAAAAAAAAAAGTTATGTTTTATATTTCAATTTTTTTCGTTTTTCGCGAAATTTTTAAGTTTGTAACACTTCTCCAACACTTTTTAAGCGTTAGTAATTAATTCCGGAAATTCACCCAAATAAAGCAACGCTTTACAACATTGCCAACGCTTATTTAACGTTGGAAACTTACTAATGCTAAATAACCGTTGCAAATCAAAAAAAGTGCGTGTTGCAAATATCCTATTATGGTGTAGTGACGTCTATCTAGTATACCACCCATTACACCTCTAGCAACTATTTCACACACACCACCTGATATAATGGCTGAAGAAAGAGAGACTCCTCTCTCTAACTTTTACAAAGCCTTGAGCGATAGCACAAAATCTTGCATCGTTCTAGCAGACCCAGTGGGGGATTTTCGAATCCCCCCAAACATATTTAATTTGTTACCCGTTTAGACCATGAAAAACCTATTCAGCACATGCGTAGGATTGAACAAGTCCTTACAACATTCCACCATCCTACGGTTAGTGCGGAACAAATTAAACTGAGGGTATTTCCCATCACTTTAACCGATAAGGCGGCATCTTGGTTAACTTCCCAAGCACCTAATTCTGTGGACTCGTGGGCTAAACTTGTTCAACTGTTTATGGAATATTTTTATCCACCCTTAAAGACGGATGAAATGCTTTCCAAGATTCACTTCTTTCAACAGAATCCTCATGAATCATTTTCAGAGGCTTGGAATCGTTTCACCGATCTCCTTATAGAGTGTCCACACCATAACCTAGTGAAAGACACGTTAGTTCATGCCTTTTTCAAAGGACTTCTACACCACCATAAAGAAGTCCTTGACATAATGAATGGGGGTAGTTTCCTAAGTAAAGGAGCCTCAGAAGCATATAAATTTTTAGAAGATCAAACTAAGTGTAATAATAACTGGGGGGGGGGAGTGATGATATCCCCCGCTCCGCTAGTTCTTCTTCAACAGTTAAAGTCGCCGCTATGTTTGAGATGAAACACGATCCTGAGCTTAAAACTCTAATCGAATCTCTCACTAAAAAGGTAGAGGCTATTTCTGTACAACAAAAGCTTATCCCCGTCATGAATGTAAACTCCATGCCATGTAATTTCTGTTTGAGTCCAGAGCACCCTGACTCCTATTGTCCTCTCGCCTATGAACAACAATAATCAGAGCAAGAAAATGTTTGCTCCATTAATAGTTATCCTATTCCTAATACCCCATAGAGACAAAATCCCAACTTCAGTTGGAGAAACAATCAACAAGTTACACCTCTAGGGTTTAATAATCAAAATGTTAGGCAAGCAAACAATTACAACCAAACTCCACCTAGGCAAGGACAAGGACAAGGTCAGGGGAATTATAATAATTATAACAACCAAGTGCAACCACGACAAGGTCAAGCACAAGGTCAGAATAATTATAATAATTATAATACTAATAGAATAATTAGGTCTACAGGAAATGCAACCTACAAAAATGACGTTGCAGTTAGCGGACAGATCTATTAAGTATCCTAAGGGTGTAGTGGAAAACGTGCTTGTTAAGGTTCAGGATTTCTACTATCCTGCGGATTTTGTTATCCTCGATACAGAAGTCGCTAACAACTCTGTACCGATCATCTTAGGGCGTCCCTTCTTGGTAACTGCCAACGCGCTTATAAATTGCCGCGAT
Organism: Coptis chinensis; assembly: GCF_015680905.1. Taxonomy (NCBI): domain Eukaryota; kingdom Viridiplantae; phylum Streptophyta; class Magnoliopsida; order Ranunculales; family Ranunculaceae; genus Coptis; species Coptis chinensis. The sequence goes on along the minus strand of NW_028238123.1, from coordinate 428,197 downwards.
GGTAAGATGTCCTTATCTTTTGGCCATCTTTCTGTTGAGATAAATGTTTTTAAAATGATGAAACAGTTACCAGATTCGTCTATAGATGGGGAGGTTAGAATGATCGAGAGCTTCGCTCAAGATTATTTTAACAACACATTTCTCGAAAACCATATGTATAAATTCCTTTCTTTTAGAAGTTCAGATTTTGTCAATGACTCCGACTTAGAGGAAGTCAACACTATCTTTGAGTCCACACCTATCGTAGAACCTTCGGTTGCTCCTCATACTGAGTATGAGACTTGCTACCTAAGCAAGTATTCATTACGCAAGATGAGGACCCTGATGAAACATTTATTGACATTCCTTCCACCCTGGTGCTTAAACCTCTTCCCCCGGAGTTAAAATATATTCAACTTGATCCGGATGGTAGTCATCCGGTAATTATATCTTCTCTATTATCTAAGGATGAAGAGACATGTTTAATCAGGGTGATTAGGGAACATCGCTCTGCGATTGGTTGGTCCCTAGCAGATATTAAGGGAATTGACCCTGATGTGCGCACTCATCATATCCATTTAGAGGATAATGCAAAGACTTCTCGCGAACCTCAGCGTCGCTTGAACCCTGCCATGAAAGAAGTGGTTAGGGAAGAAGTCTTACGGTTACTCGATGCGGGTATCATATACCCAATCTCCGATAGCGAATGGGTAAGTCCCATTCATATAGTTCCTAAGAAAGCGGGGATTACCATGGTACGTAATGCTAAGGGTGACTATGTTTTCACACAAGGTCCTATGAAATGGAGGATCTGTATTGATTACAGACGTTTAAATGCTATGACACGAAAGGATCACTTTTCTTTACCTTTTATAGATCAAATGCTTGAACGTCTAGCTGGTCATGCTTTTTATTATTTTCTGGATGGCTACTCTGGCTATTTCCAAATTATTATTGATATTGATTACCAAGAAAAGACTACCTCACATGTCCTTTTGGAACATACGCCTATAAACGAATGCCTTTTGGCCTTTGTAATGCTCCTGATACCTTCCAGCGGTGTATGCTTCATATATTCAGTGACATGGTAGAACGCTTCATGGAAGTATTCATGGATGACTTTTCTATCTACGGAGACTCTTTCACAGATTGCCTGTCTAACCTGTCTAAGGTTCTGACACGGTGTGAAGAAAAGAGCCTCGTGTTAAATTGGGAAAAGTGTCATTTCATGGTGAAAAAGGGCATAGTACTAGATCACATTGTATCTAGTGAGGGCATCGAAGTAGATAAGGCCAAACTAGATAAGATAGCGACTCTACCTATACCACGGACTGTCCGTGATATTAGAGACTTTCTAGGCCATGCAGGTTTTTATAGGCGCTTTATCAAGGATTTTTCTAAAATAGCTAGGCCTTTAACTAATATGCTTTTAAAGGATGCCATCTTTGATTTTAATTTTAACTGTAAGCAGGCTTTTGAAACAGTAAAAGCCGCCTTAACATCTGCACCCATTATACAGCCTCCCGATTGGTCTAAACCTTTCGAACTCATGTGTGATGCTAGTGATTATGCAGTTGGTGCTGTCTTGGGATAGAAACTAGATAATAAGTCCACTGTTATTTATTATGCTAGTAAAACCTTAAACGATGCTCAAAGGAATTATACAACTACTAAAAAAGAATTATTAGTTGTTGTTTATGCTTTAGATAAGTTTCGTCCTTATTTGGTTGGTTCTAAAACTTTAGTTTACACGGACCATGCAGCCCTTAGGTACCTTCTTGCAAAGAAGGATGCTAAGCAGAGATTAATCCGATGGATTCTTCTCCTGCAAGAGTTCACATTTGAAATAAAGGACAAAAGAGGGGTCAAAAACGTAGTTGCCGACCACTTATCTAGACTTACAAATGATGATGATAGTGATTCCAAGTCCATACTAGACTCTTTTCCGGATGAGCATTTGTATGCTATTTTTTCAGCACCATGGTATGCTGACATTATAAATCATTTAGCAGCTGATGTTATTCCTTATTATTTGTATGCTATAATGAAGTTCTATCGTTCTGCCATGACAAAGAGTGTGGTGGCCATTTTAGTGGGATGAAAATAGCTGCTAAAGTTCTTCAATGTGGATTTTATTGGCCTACCCTTTTTAAGGATGCCCAAGTGCATTGCAAGACGTGTATTCGTTGCCAACAACTTGGGCGAATCACGAAGCGTAATATGATGCCATTAAATCCAATCATGGTAGTAGAAATTTTTGACGTTTGGGGCATTGATTTCATGGGTCCCTTTCTTGTTTCCCACGGCTTCATTTATATTCTAGTTGCCGTCGACTACGTGTCTAAATAGATAGAGGCCATGGCTTGTCGTAGCAATGACCATAAGACAGTTGTGTTTTTTGTTAAGGAGTATATTTTCTGTTGTTTTGGTATTCCTAAAGCCATCATTAGTGATGGGGGAACACATTTTTGCAACAGAGTTGTTGCATCTCTAGTAAAAAAGTATGGAGTTACACATAAGGTAGCAACTCCTTATCATCCATAAACTAGCGGACAAGTAGAAGTTTCTAATAGGGAAATAAAAAAGATCTTAGAAACAATCAGAAATCCCGGATAGGAAAGACTGGTCAAAGCGTCTATCTGATGCCTTATGGGCGTATAGGACTGCTTTCAAAACTCCTATAGGTATGTATCCCTTTAGACTTGTATTTGGGAAACCTTGTCATTTGCCCATTGAATTAGAGCACCGTGCTCTGTGGGCTATAAAAAGCCTTAACTTCAATATTGATGAGGCAAGTGTCAAACGCAAGTTGCAATTGAATGAGCTTGAAGAAATCCGTAACGATTCTTACGATCTCGCAAAGGATTATAAAGCTAACATGAAATGGGTTCATGATAAGCATGTCTTGCACAAAGAGTTTGTGGTAGGTCATAAGGTCTTGCTTTACAACTCTCGTCTACATATTTTTCCAGGGAAATTAAAAACCCGTTGGTCTGGTCCTTTTCTGATTACTGAAGTCACCCCTTACGGGGCAATCACCTTGGTAAATCCCAAGGACAGTAGTACCTTTCAAGTCAATGGTCAACGGTTAAAACATTTCCACGAGCTATCATCCCCGTATGTGGTGGAAGTCCTTCTACAGGACCCTGTCTATGAGGACTGACCTTTGTTATTGGTGTACTTCCATTCACTTCCATATATGGGTAAGTGCACCATTCAGGTAACCGGGCCCTCCTTATGGAGTGTGTGGCTGTAAGTACCGGATCCTAAGTCGACGTTTCACATAATTCACGTTTTCCACTTTTGCATGTTTTCTCGGTTTTTGAGTCATGTTCCTCTATGGTGTGAATTATGTATTTATTGTTTTTCGTTTTTCTTATAATAAACTAGGATAAAAATAAAAATTCTAAATTCATAAAAAATAGCAATCTAACAAGTCTTGGGAATCTGACTTTAAAAGACCCACGTTTAAAACAAATTTTTTGTCCAAAAATTTGTTTGGGGGTGGGCAGTCGGTCTTTCCATTTGGATTGCTCAAACTTCCCATTTGTGTTGCTTAGGCCCGTCAATCGTAGTTCGTGCGGGTTGACGTTATCTATAAAATTTAGATTTCTTTCGTGCCCATAACTTACGTCAAACACGCACTTCGAGGCATTTTTCCACCTTCTTATACATCACCCATGGTTGGAATTGCATGTTTTATGAATCATTAGATTTGAAATTCTCTCCTGATCATTTCCATAACTCATTTGCCAAAATCGGACCGGTAACGAAGCGGCAAATTTAATTTGAAATTGCGCGAAATATCAAAAAATTTCGTAATTCGAATTGGGCTTGGGCCAAAACCGCATGCCTGTGCGTGGCACGCGCGTCCCCTTCCTTTCCAAAAACAAACAGTCGGTTTCCCTTTTCATACCGCCATTAACAAGTTTAAAACAAAACCTAGCAACTGATAACCGTAAAATGATTAGTTTACCTACGAAATGAACGATGAATTCAAAACGTAAGTAAACTAAAACTATTCTTTTATATCAATTATCAATCTTCTACTCTCGATGCGAATTGCACTAAGTGGAGTAGGAAGTTCGTTCCACTCCTAGTTCCCTAGCATGGATTGTTTCTAAGTCTAAGAAATCAGTCTTAAGTCAATGAGAGCTTTACGAAATGTTATGCTACGATACTTACTGAATTTAATTACTTGAATTTAACTAAAAATGCTATGGAAATACTATTGTTTGAATCTAGATAAAGAGATTAGAGGGGAATTGAATCCACCTCGAATCCAACTTAACAACCTAGCGTAGAATGTTGTATCTCAATTCTCACGTTCTTCACGGCGAGAATTTCGAAGTCTAATCCCTAGTGTTCATGGCATTCCTACCGGATACTAACTAGCATGTGAGGTCGTCCACCCATTCTCATGGCGAAACACGACCTTCTAGAGAGGAATAGATTCTACAACCAATTCTATACTAACCACTAAGTTTTCATCAAGGCTTCATCAACCCCTCTAATGGAGGTTTTAGCCTTGAGTCATCAAAACAACATTTCCCCTTGAATCTAAACTAAACATAATGTAAGAAATTGAGATTTACTTAATTAAACAATAATGAATCTAATTTAATGGCTGGAATGAAATAAGAACAAGAATTGAAATTAGATCTATAATGGAAATGACAAAATTCGAACTTGATAAAAATACTACTTTAGTTATCTACTCAATCAAGAACAATCATTCAAGGATTTAATCTAAAACAAGAATTCAAATGGAACTAAAACTTAATTAATTAATAAAACTAGATCTAGAATTCTATATCTTAATTTAGGCCTAACTAGCTACCATTAACAAAGAGCTAAGCTTTTGTTTTTATACATCCAGATCCAAAAATCGTGCATGGGCTTGGAGCCATGGTTTGGGCCAGAGAATCAGGCCCAAAACCCAATTCTTTCAGTCCAAAAAGGCCTCTTCAGCTGCAGTTGGCTTCTACAGACTTTTCGTCCACTTTTTCTCCTCTGATTGGGTCAAGGCTTGGACCATTGCAAAGCTCTTTCCGAGCCGGTCGTTTTGATATAAGGTAGGCCCAATTCCGAGGTCTGAGTCCAAAGATATGGCATTCGAAAGTTCTGCTGACTTTTGCTCCTTTATCTCGCTAAAGTGGCACATTTCTCGCACATAATGGACTTTGAAGCCCCGAAATGCATAAAAACACGTAATCGATATTAACTCTTACTTATTATTCACATAATTGGTCTAACAATATGATTATTAAGGGGTTAAAACTACAGTTTTGGGCTCTTATCAGCAACCAAATTAAAAAAATATATATAAAAAAATAAGAAATACCACCCACGCCCATTGTTAAACACCAACACCAATCTCCCACACAATCTCCAACCGTTTCCACCAAGAAAACAGCAACCAATTCAATATTACAACCTGCCACCACCATTGTTTTTAGTGAGTTTTTATCAAACTCGCCTCCTCCACCATATACAAACCCATTGGTTGTATCAAAACTTCAATGGCGCTAAGACGAAGAATTTTGCCTGAACAAGCGTTTAGACCCGACCGTTTCGTGCCATTCTACGCGGCGGAGATGATTACGAGGGATTGGAATGGACTGTGGTACTCGACCGATGATTTCTATCATTATGATTTGGTAGAACAGTTTTATAAAAAGCGAGAATTGGAGGGGGATAGGATTTTCGTTAAGGTAGCAGGAACGAGAGAGTTGTTGGCTGAGCTGTTAGGCGTTACACCTAAAGGCAACCTTGAAACTACCATTCAGGAATCCCAGTATACTGGAGTTCCTGCTTTGATGAGAGATACGGTCATGGAGGGTGAGTACAATCCGAGTTCTCATTGCGTTCAACAGTCGACCCTGAGAACCAACCAACTGGCTGTAGCTCAGTGGATTGGTAGGAACATCCTCGGAAAAGAAAAAGTCAGCGACATTGGCCTGCAATGTCTGCACGTTCTCTGGATTTTGCAGACGAATAGGTATAATTTCTGCATCCTCGACTTAATTTGAAATGTGATTAGAGGAGTGGGAAAGAGCATTGCGCCTCTTCCCGTATTGATCACTAAGATCATGCTCTCTTTTAGAGCTGTCACAAAATCTGCTCCTATTATAATCAAATTGCATTCTAATGGAAGTATTATACGGATTGCATCCAAAAGACTTGGCAGTTGTCGGATGATAATGTGGTTGAGTCGGAGGATGAAATGGACGATATGACGTGTTTGGATGAAGATGCTTTGGATAGGTGTAGTTTTAATGTAGAACGCATGCAAGTGTTGCAAACTAGCTTGCGGTGCGTTTATGCTATTCGTGAAGATATACGAGATAGGCAGATTATAGTTCGAAATAAACAAGCGAACCTTCAGACGAGTTTTGAAATACTCGAGAAGGGTCAGGAAGATATCTTATGTAATATGGAGACTATCCACCAGCGTCAACAGGACCAGTATACGGTACTAAAGGCTGAGATGGAAGCACAGCGCTTGTTCCAAGTAGAGATGCTACGACGCATGCCACCCTTGGAGGGTTCTGTTTCAGATGAGTCTGAGAGGCATGAGCGTCGTCGCCGAAGGACAGATAGCTCAAGCCATTCTTCATCCCAGAACCAATCTCCATCTCCGGGTCCATCTTCATCACATGGCTAGGTGTTCAGCATCAGTTGTGTTTCGTTGTTATTTGATTGTTTTTTTTATTGTTTTATTAGTTTGGATTTTAATTCAGTAGTTAAATTTAAATATTAATTTGTTTGTTTTATATTGTTTGGATTTAAATTTTTAATATAATTTTGTTATTTTCGAATAGTGCGTTGTTTTATCATTAATCCCACCTTCCCGAATTGTTTGCGGGTGGTAATATTTATACCAAGCATAATTCGTTATATGATCATCTTCTGTAAAGTTGTTTTGGAGTAAAGGTTGAGAATTTGGCCGATATCGGCATATCTATGATTATATGTGGCGGTAGCATGAAATCTAGGAGAGTTTAGAAGTTACTATTCTAAATCCAATATAAAAGATACCAGGGTTGTTATAAAATCAAGACTATGGTTTCCGTTTTCGGTTTTGGAATTTTTTTTATTTCTGGAAATTGCCTTAAACATTTTGGCAACTTGCCGATTCGTTTTGGAAGCTCACAACCTATTTAAACTTCCTTCATTCTACACTCACAACCCACACTACACCCCACCATCATCTCTCACCTTCCACTCCAAGGTTTTCCTTCTTTTTCCTTCTAAACTTACGTTTCAAGATTCTTACGAAGACCACGGCGCCTGCAAGATGAAGTGCACACAAGCCCTAATCATCACCGAAAATTTTACTCGAGCGCTTTTGTGCCCAAGTTGAGCGACTAGCTTCAAAACATTGTAAATCCAAAAATACCCGAGCGTACCTGCTCCCAAGTGGAGCGCGACTGCATACGACCTCTGTAGACACGGAAATTTCCAATTTTCTGAGGGTTGTTCCAGGATTTTTCTAGCTATTCCAAAGAGTAGTTGAGATGACATCTCCTATAGTCATACCTAAACAGTCTTTCGAAGACGTGTTGGGAACCGAGACCTATGGACATTGGTTCCGCAACAGGATCTTGCAGTTAGGATGACGTCATTTACTGGTAAGTGATGACGATTCATATTCATCACAGCTTACTGCTTATTTCTACGACCACGTTAGTTTCTATTGTAATCAGGATGGAGAACAAGAATTCTCCGTCATAGTTGATGACACGACACTAGAATTCAATAAATATGTGGTAGCTTTAGTTTTGGGATTACCAATACTTGATCCTGTTCACACATGGGGATATATGACCGATAATGCATACCTTTATGATTATACATATTTCCATGAGTATTATGGGGAAGGGGTATTTCGAGTAATGGACCAGGGGCGATATAGCATTGCCCTTGGTAGCCTGTCCTAAACGTAGGCACCACCATGTTATTCATCCCGATGAATATTTTGGGGAATGGCGCTTCATACGCAAAACAAAGCATCACAGGTGACATTTTCCTCGCTTTAGCTGAGGGACGTCGCCGATATGACATTCCCCGAGTTTTAGTGGCTAGTCTTAAGAGAGCCCAAAGAATGAGGCGTAAGTATCTTCTTATGCCTGTTTTGGTAAGCCGCATCATGCGTAGTTGTTTACCTGTATTATGTGCCCAGTTCACGGATTGGAAAAGGGTTGAAGTCATGAGACCCACCAATTGGGTGGTTCGCTCATTGCGAATTATGACTTTGCTGGGATGGCAGGTGCAGCCTCATTTGGTTGCCCCGTACATCCCATCAGACATAATAACACTTAACAGGTTAGCATTAGTAGAAGATAAATGGCGGCAAGCTTGGCAAGTTATAATGGCATGGCAGGATGCGAAGGAACCTCACTCTTTGATGAGGAGGAGGATGATTAAGCGGGAGATAAGATAAGTTTTTAATTCCAGTTAGTGTCTGCTTATGTCCCAAGCAATTTAATTCTGTTAACCCCATAACGGGTGGAACTCTTATAGAGTTGCGTCAGTTTTCCTTTCCTATATTAGTATGTTCTAACCTTGTTTTGCAGATGTTCCAGAATTTCACGCATTTCCATGGTATTTTTCTACCCTTTTTATTTCAATGCTTTGAGGACAAAGCATGCTTCTTGTTTGGGGGGGGGGGCAAAGAAACACGTGTAATTAAGACATCTGTTAGGATATAGATATGTATAATATGCATTTGTTTTCTAGTTAAAATTTCAAAAATTTCAAAAATATAAATAAAAGCGTTTATGCTATACACTTAGGAATATTGGTATTGTTTTCTTTCTCAATGTTTTTAATGATCTAAAAGTCTCACGTAGCCTTTGCATTAGAATAGTTTGTAGAAACTTAGGTTAATATGTAGGTAATAATCTTTGCATCTATCTATAAATATACTACATGAGTATCTATGATTGTTGGCGGTAAGTTTTTGAAATCTAGGCTAGAGTACTTATTCTACAAATCCTGTGAGAATATAGCTTAAAGCCTTATATGAGTGAAACATTTGAGAAATGACACAAGGGAGAAGTAAAATCCGGATAGAGAAATCACACGTCCACTTGCTTGATCACTAAACCATATCCTAAGTGAGAATTTATGCCCTCTTTGGATCGATATAGCCAGAAGTTCAAACCTATGAATTATTTTCCGCTAGTCGCCCCTCTGAGCCTTTCTTTAGCCTTCCATAAACCACAATTCCTTCACCCTGTTACAAAAACAAAACAAAATAAAAAATCAACCAACCCAATTTAGAATAAGTCTGAGAATGGAATGAGTGGAGAAAGAAGAAGAGAAAAACCTGTGTAAACAAGAGTTTGATTAGTTGCTTCAGAAAAAGAAAAGAAGTTTCCATCTAAAGAAAAGAAAATAAAAATAAAAATAGAAATAAAATAAAAACTCCCAAAAATAGAATAAAAAGGAGTCAAAAGCCAAAGAAAAAGAAAAAATATGGCTAAGGATGGAAACAAAGTGTAGAAGCAAAAGAAAATAACAAGGTTTTCTCTAAGTTACATAATATGAAGACTCTACTATTATCTCAGACTTGCCCTTTTGAATATCCATTTCCTTCCTTCTTAAACCATCTCCTAATCCCTGCAACACCTAATAAAGACCTCTAGCTCAATTAGGAATAGGTTAGTGTGATAGTAAGTGGCAGATGTGTTGATCGACTCCGAAACTTCCTTGTGTGTCATTGAGATTGTAAGGTAAAGTGTGCCCATGCTTCGGAGTAAATAAACTTGAGCGGAAAAATCAGAGTGGTTTTTGTCTTGTTGGGACCTACTTAAGGACGCTATTCCAAGTTTTCAGAAACGGACCTGCTAGGCATTTCATAGTATTACTCATAGTATATATATTTGTATCATAGATGATTGCTTATTATGCATATATTAACTTAGGTTTCGACTGGAGTATTCTTATTCATTTGCTAGTGAGATGTATAGATAGTTGAGACATGAATGAGGGAACAATAGTTTTATTTCTTAGGCGTTGTAGTATAGATGAAGTTTGTGAGTACCTTCACTGGAAAACTCTCACAAGGCTATAACTCGTCCACTAGGGAATTCCTAGTGGTTTAAGGCCTTATTCCATATGGTAAATGCAATCGCACTCAACAAAACGAGAGTAGTTAGAACTCCATTTTTGGTCACTTATTCTAATTTCTCATATTTGCTTGAGGACAAGCAAAATGTTGTTTGGGGTGGTTTGATAAGAGCCCAAAATCTGTAGTTTTAACCCCTTAACAATCGTGCTTTTTTAGACCAATTATCGCGAGTAATAAGTAAGAGTTAATCTTGATTCACGTGTTTTTATGTATTTCAGGCATGAAAGTCAATTATGTGCAGAATTGTATCACTTTGGCGATATAAAGGAGCAAGGGTTGGTTGCTAAGGAGTTCTGTGATAAAAGGCCAAGATTCCAGAAGGCAAAGCTATTGTTCAAGTTAGCAGAACTTCCGAAGACCATATCTTTGGGCTTAGGCCTCAGAATTGGGCCTACCTTACATCAAGACGACCGGCTCGGAAAGAGATTTCCAATGGTCCAAGCCTTGACTCAATCAGAGGAGCAAAAGTGGACGAAAAGCCTATTGAAGCTGAATCTAGCTGAAGAGGCCTCTGTGGACTGAAGTAATTGGGTTTTGGGCTCAATTTTCCGGCCCAAACCATGGCTCCTCAACCCATGCACGAAATTGTGGATCTGGTCTCCTCTTTTGCAGATATAAACAAGACTTAGCACTAAAGAAAGATAGTTAGTTTTAGGTAGAAAATAATTAGATAATCTAGAATAGAAAGTAGCCATTAAAATAGCTTGTAGATCTAGTTTTAATTTATAAGAATTAATTAGTTTCAATTCATTGTTTTTTATTAATCCTTTGAATCATTGTTCTTCATTTGATTAGATAAATAAAATAGTTATTCTTGTTAATTTCGATTTTGTCATTTCAATTCATAGATCTAGTTTAAATTCCAGTTGTTATTCATTTCTTAGTTATTAATTTAGATTTCAATTATTGTTTAATTAAGATTAGTAAATTTCAATTCTTTATATTATGTCTAGTTATAATTCAATGGGAAATGATGGTTTGATGAATCAAGGCTAAAACCTCCATTAGAGGGGTTGATGAAGCCTTGATGAAAACTTAGTTGTTAGTGTAGAATTGTTTGTAGATTCTATTCCACTCTAGAAGGTCGTGATTCGCCATGAGAATGGGTGGACGACCTCACATGCTAGTTATAATTGGTAGAAATGCCATGTTTAATTAGGGATTAGAACGACCAATTCTTACCGTAAGAACGTAAGAATTGGATTACAACAGTCTATGCTAGGTGATTAAGTTGGATTCGAGGTGGATTCAATTCCCCTCTAATTTTTTATCTATATTCAAAACAATTGTATTTTTGTATATTTCGTAGTGACATTCAACATATTGCTTTTCATATTGCATCGTAGTATAACACCATTCGTAAAACTCTCAATAGACTTTAGAAAGAGCGATTAGACTTAGAAAACATTGCATGCGGAAGAACTAGGAGTGGAACGAACTTCCTACTCCACTATATCTCATAGTTCGAGAGTAGAAGACTTTGATAACAAACTCCAGTTTTAATTCTAGTTTTACTAGCGTTTAGAGTTTTCATAGCTTTATTCCTTAGTAAAACTAGCGTTTTACTTCTTATCAACCCGCCAAACCCGTCAAATAAATGGGTTAGGCTAAGGGCACATATGTTAACCCAAGTAACCCGTTAGTAGACCTGATTTGTTCTCAGGTCTAATGGGTCGGGTCATCAACCCGTGACCAATATAACATGTTTTAAGATAACTTTCCCTATTTTTTAAGATCTCATCATCCCAACTACCTAAAGTAAACGACTAAAATGAGAAGGATTAGCCGTCAGATTCATTCGATAAAGATATGTTTCGTTATTCAATTTTCATTGATATGTAGTAGAATTATGGATGGTTTTTTATACGGAATATATAAAAGGTATCAGATACTAAATATTATTGCTCGATATTATTTGCCTTATTTTATGCTGTATTTTTTTACAAACATGTTATCTATGAATCTAATCCAAAATTGACCCGCTGCCTTAGCGGGTCACCTGTTAAGTAACCCGTTATATAGGCAGGTTAGGTCTGGGTTTGACAAACTCAACACGATTAGTAATTGAGTTGGGTTTCGGTTTGCAATTGAGTGGGTCTCGTCACAACAGTCGGAATGTACGCCAAATGGAATGCAATCCATCTGGTTCCAAAATCGATGCACAAATTGCGTACAGCTCGACACTTAATTGCAGATAGTTGGGATACTGCATTACAAGCAAGACAAACGCAATTTACAGCATTGAACTTTCCCAGACTAGTATTCGCAAATGAGCACACTAATGATGGGTCTGAAATACCAATAGTACATATTATCGACCAAATTAATGTTCATGTGGTTAGAATTTTCATTTGGTCAATCCATCTGGCTCCAAAACTGATGCGCAGATGGCGTACAACTCGACACTTAATTACAGATAGTTGTGATACTGCAATGCAAGCAAGAGAAGCGCAATTTATAGCATTGAACATTTTCAGACTATTATTGGTAGATGAGCACACTAATGATGGGTTCGAAATACTAATAGTACATGTTATCGACCAAGTCCATTTAATTAATGTTCATGTGGTTAGAATTTTCATTTGGTCAATCCATCTAGTTCCAAAACTGATGCGCAGATGGCATACATCTCGACCACCTCCTCTTGCATTATCACGAAAATTTCAAATGAGTGGTCCACAGGACAGCGCACCCATGCACCCTGAGCACCCTAGATTTACCCTTAAGTTTTAACCAAGGGTGCTACTATTCTAACTGTAAACAAATATCAGCCTAATTTCAGCCCAGCAGACCTTTAAAGCCCATGGGGTTGAATATCAGCCAAATTTCAGTCCCCAGTCCCCACTCTATCCAAACCGAAGCACAAAATTGAGGGTTTCAATTTACTGAATTCCACCATGACTCTCCGCCGTCTCATCCCCCGCCACCGCTCTTCCTCTATCTTTTCCCCTATTAACAATTACGCTGTCTCTTCAACCGCCACTCTGCACAACACCACCACAACCACAACTTACACAACCACCGCTCCTCAAACTTTCACACGCAACATTTTCAACCCCTTCTTCTCCTTGGAAAAATTTGGTCCCAGCCCTACATCTGTATGCCGTACGGTCCAGTCTCTCAACAAACTCGTCCCGGCGACCGTGATTAACAGCGAAACTGAAATGGAAGTAGTAGAAGACCACGGCGACAACAACTTCTTTTCTTTTCATGACAGGTTCGCGACAGCCATTGAAAACGTCGTACACCACAAGAGATCCATAAACTATGAGGCCCTGGGTCTCAACAAAGTCATCATGGCCGTAATTGACAGCGGCGATCTTGACGCTGCTTCCAACATTGCTCGTGACGCAGTTGCTCGTGACGCAGTGACCATCTCCAACATCGTCCCCACTTGGTTGACCTGCTACAACCTCCTAAGGTCCATGTTCCTTGCGGGTCGTTATGAAGATGGGGTCACACTTTTTGATTTCTTCGACAACAATAAAACTATAAGGAACGACTACGTAACCATTGCCATCTACAATCTCCTCATCAAGGCTCATTGCGACGCCGGCCACGTGGACAAGGCTCTCCAACTCTACAACTACGTTTTAGGCCCCTCACCCTTTCCAGATATCACCCCTGACGATGATACCTACACCCTCCTTACCAAAGGTCTAGTTTCCGCCAATCGGCTTTCGGAAGCAGTGGACCTCCTCCACCAAATGCGTGCCCGTGATAGTAATATTAATAATTTTGCTTTGGTCTACGCCAACCTCATCTCGGGCTACCTTGAATCAGATGACCTTGAACGCGCCAACGAGCTCTTCCATGAGTTTATTGACAATCCTGGTGATCGTCACTGTGTGAAAGACGGATATGTTTATGCCTCGTTCATGGAATACTACTTAGACCACAACATGGAGAAAGAAGCAATGGAGTTGTATAAGAGTCTTCTCAACCGTCAATTGGTAATGCTCTCAGCAGTTTACAATGAGCTTTTAAATGTGTTATTAAAGCATGGTAAGTTTGTAGAAGCTAACACTCTTTTCGACTCCATTTTTAAACAAGATACACCATTCCACACATCCAATAGCCATACATTTAATATTATGGTAAACCATTGGTTTGGAGTGGGGAAGGTTTCAGAGGCTCTCTCAGTATTCAACATCTACAGAGATGAGCCAGCGCCAATGTATGGCAAGTTGGGACCACTTTATAGGGATGTTGTAGTGCATAACAACATAATTGGAAAACTTTTTGATACTGGAATGGTAGCTGAAGCTGGCGAATTAGTCGATGAGGTGTGTAGTAAGTTATATTTTGCAGATGTCACTACTTATACGATCCTTTTCGATGCTTATTTCAAACAAGAAAGGATCCGTGATGTTTTGAAATGGTTCCGTCATTTGGTTTTAAAGACCACTTTTGAACCAAGTTTCGCATTGGTGAACTCAGTATTCAGTAGACTGATTAACAAGGGCATGATTGAGGAGGCAGGGGAGATTTTGGAGAGAATGACACAGGGGGGTCGGCAGAAACCATTCCTCGTCGCAACTAGCTATGAATTAGTCCTCACTGAATCATGTAAGCAAGGTAAACTTGATCTCGTTCAGCATTTGCTTGGTGTAATGCTGTTGTTCAACATTGGCGCTACACCCAAGCTCCATGGTATTGTACGTGACGCATTTGGAAAAGAAGACAGAGTTGATCAGATTGAAAGCAAACTCTGGCAGCTGACTGAGCCAAGGTATATATGGGATTTTCCAAGGTGCGCTGGTCATGCACACCAGGTTTTTGAAAATCAGTAGCGCCACCAGTCATGAATCTATTGCCTCAATGGATTGCAGCTTGCTGTATAATTTACTCAAATCAGAGATTGTATTTTCTGTTTTGTTTGTCCTCGCTTTTGGCTAGGTCAGAACTTTTAAATTATGTATCAAATATACCTGATGGAGTCTGGACAACTCTCTCTCTACATAAAAATATAGACAATGTTGTCTGCAACTAATGTTAGTTTATTTATTTTGTCTTCAGTGTATTTTGGAAAATATATTATTTGTTTCGTAATGCTACGGCACTCATGCGCAGAATGTAAGAAAACTATAGCCTCATAATTATACTAGGACTCGAAAACTTATGACTCCTCTTTATATTCATCCCTGAACGTCTTGTTATTTGTTATGAGAAAAACGGACCTCAAAGTAGTAAGTGCTTTAAATAAAAACAATAATTAATAGTTCCCAAACCAAGAAATTGTTATCCTATAACCTCTGTGAGTCCTGTAGAGAGAGATCCGAGTAAGGAGATGGAAGAAGCTATTGAAGAAAACACAGAGAGTTGCAAGGAACTTATCATCTCATCAAGTTCTAAAGTGTCAATGGATCTTATAGACTGATGATGCAAAAAGACTTGCCAAGGAAGAACCCCAAGAAGATGAAAAGAAGAATAACGTCATCATGCCTTTTAATGTTGTCTCAGATTCCGATTTCATCTATGCCAATTGTATCCTGTCAGGACGTGGTATAATCTTCATGGAGGAAATCAGTAACAGGAAAGAATACACAATGAAATTTGTAGAGTTCAAAGGACCTGAAGTTACTGAGTTGCGAGAGTTATACAGGTTTACGAGACGTTTGTAGTGGTTTACTATTGGTAGAAGTAGATTATGAAGACCCGTATTATATTATAAATCCTGTAACAAAGCAATGCATTGCCTTTCCTCCAGTGGACAGGCTCTATCGGGAGCTAGTTATATATTCTTTCTTCTAAGGAGTACTAGAGCAGACTGAAACATTTGAACAAGGGCTGCAATGTACTGGGTGTAGGGGAGCGATATTCTATATCCAGCGTGGGAATGACACATCGACTTGTGTATCCAGGTCGCATCCAATGAGCTAGTAGAACGCTACAGACAGATCGCAGTATCACGCGAACTACACGAAGAAGTGACACGGATTCCCTATCCATAAGCAATCATGACTAAAGGGTGCAGCGACACATATCTTGACCGTCGACCCACGATCACGGCCGCAAGCTACTTGTGCAATGGCCACTCCACATCATTACAGCAGACCTAGGAGGGCAGTACCCACATGTGATCCTAATCTCCACCCCTCATTTGGGACATCCTTGACACGTGGTGAGCAAGGATGCACTCTCAATCTCTATAAATACCTCTCCTATGAACTACGCCAGACCTGATTCTACTCTCCCCAAAAGAACCCAGAGTAAGATACGTAGGCAGTTCGCTCTTAAGTCGAACTCGGTCTCATCCAATAATCTATTCCAGTCCCCCAGTGACTGTTTGTAAGGGAAAACCATATCACACCTTTACATTGGCGCCGTCTGTGGGCTCGATTACTTGAGAAACCAAACCACCTTCAAACTAATCAGTAGCCAAAATCAAAACCAAAAATTTTCAAGCCCACGAAGCATGGCTAGCCTCGAAGCTCAATTCCACACCTTGGCAAGTCAGTTAGGAACAATGAACGAGCAAATCGCTCAACTCAGGCAAGAAAACGTCATACTACGTGCACAGGTGGATACACAAAACCCACTAGGTGTCACCGCAGAGGACGACGTCATCAACGTCAGTCAACAGATCAACGACCTGAACTAAAGGCTCGACAAAACGCGGCGGTAAAGAAAGATTCCACCCGGATAGTGCAAAAGATGTTGAAAACCTCTGGTAGCGTCTCCATTTCTTTGCTGAAATACTTCACAAAATCTCACCTCCAGACTTTGTTCAACCACGGTTCCCAATGTACGACGGCCGTACATGCCCAGGCCAGCATATAGCCCGGTATGTTCAAAGTCTTGCACTCTACAGTGCACCAGAGTTCGACCATCTCCATTGCAGACTATTTCCGGCGAGTCTAAAAGGTGGCCCACTTGACTGGTTCTTCTCCCTCGAGGCAGACTCAATAAAAAGCTTCGAACAGCTCACCGACCTGTTTGCAAGCCAATACGTCCATAACAGACGTAAAAAGGGTGATCTCAATTCACTCTTCCAACTCGCTCTGGGTAAGGACGAAACCTACAGCTCCTTCTTAAGCAGGTTCAAAACAGAGCTTTTGGACATGGAAAGCGGCCTCAAGGAGTCATTTGCTGCAGTGGCTTTCACAACCGCTGCCGCACCCGCATAATCTTGCACTCACCGGATCGCTCTTGAAAGACCCGAAATGGCGGCGGTATCTGCTTCGAGTTGATAAATACTTCAAGCTGCAAGAAGGTCTGAAAGATCAGAACCAAGAAGACGAAGAAACAGAAGAAGGAGAGGTTTAGGAGATAGCGTCATCCTCTAAAAAGCGACCCCGACAACAAGGGCAACCCTCCAAACCCAAACCAAGAAATGATCGAGAATTCGCCGTGCTCACCAGATCTCCTAGTTACATACTAGAGAAGATCAAGCGAGCTGCCTTCTACCGACCAGAGATAAGGCAGCCAGCAGATCGCCCCGACCAACCCTACTACTCGTTTCATCGCGCCAGTTGCCATGAGACCGACGTGTGCTGGGGGCTCAAACATTATTTGCAGGACCTGGTCGAAGCCAGGCACATCAAGCAATACACCAAGATACCCGCGGTGACTGCGCCACAAGCTCATGGCCCGCAGAATCTGGCGGATCCCCACCCCGACGGCGTCTGCGGTCCCAAAGTCGTCCTCACAGCGGAGGGGCGCTCCGAGACCCGCCCTCGTCAAGATCGCCCGTCGATCATCAAGAAGTCAGCGATGCAGCGAGAACCATCCACATGATCACACCGGGATGATTTCGTTTTGCGTTCGCGAAAAAAAAGAAGGCGTTGGCCCTTCATGAAGTTTACAACTTCTCTTCCGCGCACCGCACGCCCGCACGCAGTTCCGCGGCCAGGGGCGGGGAGACATCACCTTCTGAGGCCGACCTCAACAAAGGTTTGCCTCTCGCCGCAACGATGCACTCGTGGTCCACGTCAAAATCAGTGACTGGACCGTCAAGCGAGTTTTGATCGATCTTGGCAGCTCCTGTGATATTTTATTCTACCATACGATCCAAGAGATGAACCTGCCAAAGTCGGTATTCATAGACCCCATCGCACCCCTCTTCGGATTCAATGGCTCCAGGGCCGATCCAATAGGAGACATCATACTCCCAGTCTCAGTGGGTTCCAGGGAAGACAATGTCAGCTTCAACACGCGTTTGAGCGTCCTAGACACCAAGTCGTCTTACAACGCCATTCTAGGACGACGGTGGATACATCGATCGGATCGCGAGGCATCGGCCCACCGCGTTGCACCAAGTGATCCGTTTTCCTGGACCAAGGGGAATGATGGAGCTTTGAAGCAACCAGCTCGAGGCCCATCATTGTAACCAGATTATCGCAGCAAACAAGATCGCTGAACCTCCCATCACCGTCAGCAACGAGCCCACTAGCTATACAATGGCCAAAGACTTAGTGGCTGAGGTGAGAGCCAGCGCACCAAAACAGAACGCTGGGGGCTCCAACAAGAACTTCCGCTCACCAACCCGGATCCCGACCGCTACCAAAGCAGCAGGCGTACCAGTAGTGCAAATCCTTGAGGTCGCCCCATTGGAAAACGTCACGTGCAAACAAAGTCTCGTGATCGCACCACCAAATCCCCATACAACCCGGTGGAGTGGCGGCGAAGTACCCGATTTCATTGTCCGCGGCAACAGCGATCCACTTCGACCACGTTGTTGTCGTAACCACAGAAGACGCTCCAGTTCCTACGGCTACTCCAGCTAGTCATCAGACCAGCACAGCATCTGCAAAGAGCAATCCTCCAGAGAGCACTCAAAACGCACAAAACCAAGCACCGACTCAAGAAAAGCAGCAGGTGAATCTGGGAACTGAAGACAACCCCAAACTCGTCTATGTCGGGGCTAACCTCGACCCCACACTTAAGGCTCATCTTGTAAATTTTCTGTCCATGAATAAAGATGTGTTCGCTTGGTCATATATCGACGTGCCTGGTATAGACCCTAGCGTTGCATGCCACCGGTTAAACGTCAACCCTGGTGCCAAACCAGTTCGACAACGACCTAGAAGATTGTCATTACGCTTTCAAAAAGCAGTCAACAATGAGGTCGATAAGCTCAAACAAGTAGGGTTCATCCGAAAAGTCGATTACCCAGAGTGGGTAGCAAACATAGTGGCCGTTCCGAAAAAGAATGGTACGTACAGTCCGCCTGTGCGTCGACTTCACCAACGTCAACCAAGAAACTCCAAAGGATAGCTTCCCACTACCCAGAATCGACCGACTTGTCGACCAGACTTGTGGACACGAGCTGCTATCATTCATGGATGCATATAGTGGGTACAACCAAATACTACTAGCTGAAGAAGATCAGGAGAAGACCTCATTCATCACTGAGCAAGGAATTTATTGTTACAATGTTCTCCCATTCGGACTAAAGAATGCAGGGGTGACCTATCAACGACTCGTAACTGACATGTTCCAGGACATGTTAGGAGATACCATGGAGGTCTATGATAAAAGTGAAAAGAGAATCGTTTACCTACGAAATGAACGAATAAATCAAAACGTAAGTAAACTAAACTAATTTTACGAGTTGCTATCAAGTTTTCTATACTCTCAAATCTATCGAAATAGAGTGGAGTAGGAAGTTCGTTCCACTCCTAGTTCTCTAGCATGGAATGATTTCATAGTTAACTAATCGGTCTTAAGTCTAATGAGAGCTTGTGGGGGGAATTATACTAACAAGACGCGGTATGAAAAACAATATGTTGAATTTAAACTACGAATGCTAGGGAAATATGATTGTTTTTGAATCTAAATAAAAGATTAGAGGGGAATTGAATCCACATCGAATCCAACTTAATAACCTAGCATAGATTGTTGTATCTCGATTCTTACGTTCTTACAGCAAGAATTTCGAGTTCTAATCCCTAGTGTTAATGGCATTTCTACCAAATACTAACTAGCATGTGAGGTCGTCCACCCATTCTCATGGCGAAACACGACCTTCTAGAGTGGAATAGAATCTACAAACAATTCTACACTAACAACTAAGTTTTCATCAAGGCTTCATCAACCCCTCTAATGGAGGTTTTAGCCTTGATTCATCAAACTAACATTTCCCATTGAATCTAAACTAAACATAATATCAAGATTCGAAATTTACTTAATTAAACAATAATGAAATCTAATTTAATGACTGAAATGAAATAAGAACAAAAATTGAAATTAGATCTAGAAATGGAAATGACAAAATTCAAAATTGATAAAAATACTACTTTATTGATCTAATCAAATGAAGAACAAGATTCAAAGGTTTTATCTAATATAATGAATTGAAACTAATTAAACTAAGTTCTAAAACTCATTAATGGAGGCTAACTAATCTAATTCTAATCTAGGTCTAACTATCTACCCTAAACAAAGAGCTAAGCTTTTGGTTTTATACTTTCAGATCCAAAAATCGTGCATGGGCTTGGAGCCATGTTTTGGGCCGAAAAATCGGGCCCAAAACCCAATTTCTTTAGTCCAAAATGAGCTTTTCAGCTGTAGTTGGCTTCGACAGATGTTTCATCCACTTCTGCTCCTCTAATTGCGTCAAGGCTTTGTCCATTGGAAAGCTCTTTCCGAGCCGGTCGTTTTGACATAAGGTAGGCCCAATTCCGGGGTCTGAGTCCAAAGATATGGCCTTCGAAAGTTCTGCTGGCTTTGTGTGCTGTTTCTGCCCGCGTTGACTTTGACTTTTCAGCTTTGACCGGGCTTTAGAAAGACTTTGTCTTCTTGAATCTTGGCCTTTAATCACAGAACTCCTTAGCAACCAACCATTGCACCTTTATCTCGCTAAAGTGGCACATTTCTACACATAATGGACTTTGAAGCCTGAAATGCATAAAAACACGTAATCAATATTAACTCTTACTTATTATTCACATAATTGGTCTAAAAGTATGATTATTAAGGGGTTAAAACTACAGTTTTGGGCTATTATCAAACCACCCCCAAACAACATTTTGCTTGTCCTCAAGCAAATATGAGAAATTAGAATAAGTGACCAAAAATGGAGTTAAACTAACTACTCGTTTTTCTTGAGTCGATTGCATTTACCATATGCAATAAGGCCTTAAACCACTAGGAATTCCCTAGTGGACGAGTTATAGCCTCGTGATAGTTTTCTAGCGAAGGTACTCACAAACTTCATCTATACTACAACGACTAAAAAATAAAACTATTGTTTCCTCATTCATGTCTCAACTATCTATACATCTCAATAGCAAATGAATAAGAATAACCAAGTCAAAAACCTAAGCTAATATATGCATAACAATCAATCATCTATGATACAAATATATATACTATGAGTAATACTATGAAATGCCTAGGAGGTTCGTTTATGAAACTCGGAATAGCGTCCTTAAGTAGGTTCTCACAATAATAGTCAAGATACAACACTCGATTTTTCCACTCAAGTTTAAGCTACTCCGGTCTTGCCAGATGGGCACACTTTACCTTACAATCTCAATGACACACAAGGAAGCCGGAGTCGATCAACACCTCTGCCACTTACTATCACACTAACCTATTCCTAATTGAGCTAGAGGTCTTTATTAGGTGTTCTGGGGGATTAGGAGATGGTTTAAGAAGGAAGGAAATGGATATTCAAAAAGGACAATAGAGTCTTCATATTATGTAACTAGAAAAAACCTTGTTATTTACTTTTGCTTCTACACTTTGTTTCCATCCTTAGCCATATATTTTTTTCTTTGGCTTTTGACTCCTTTTATTCTATTTTTTTGGAGTTTTTATTTTATTTCTATTTTTAGTTTTCTTTTCTTTGGATGGAAACTTCTTTTATTTATTTTCTGAAGCAACTAACTAATTTTTGTTTACACAGGTTTTTCTTTTATTCTTTCTTCCTCATTCTATTCTCAGACTTATTCTAAATTGGGTAGTTTTTTTTTTTTTTTTTTTTTTTTGTTTTGTTTTTTTTGTAACAGGGTAACTGATTTCTGCGGTTTATGAAAGGCTAAAGAAAGGCTCGGAGGGCTTACTAGTGGAAATAATTCATAGGTTTGAATTTACGGCTATATCGATCCAGAAGGGGCCTAAATTCTCGCTTAGGATATTGTTTAGTGATCAAGCAAGTGGGCGTGTGATTTCTTTATCCGATTTTTACTTCTCCCTTATGTCATTTCTCAAATGTTTAACTCATATAAGGCTTTAGGCTATATTCTCACAGATTTGTAGAATAAGTACTCTAGCCTAGATTTGAAAAACTTATCTTGCTAACAATCATAGATACTCATGTAATATATTTATAGATAGATGCAAAGATTATTACCTACATATTAACCTAAGTTTCTAAAAACTATTCTAATGCAAAACTTCATTGAGACTTCTAGATTATTAAGAGCATAGAGAAAGAAACAATACCATTATTCCTAGGTATAGCATAAACTTTTTATTTTTATTTTTATTTTTATTTTATTATTTTTAAGACAAATAATACGTGCTTAACATTTACATCGTGTTTCTATACCACCCCAAACAATTTGGGAGAAGGGGGTTCATGAAACAATTCAATAGCACAATTAAATTATGTAACTAACTAATTTTTATAATTTTTAACATTTTATAAATAAAAGTGTGTAATTTACATCCTAAAAGTGTCTAATTTTTGCAAATGTTTCTATCCCACCCCCAAACAATCGAACGCTTTGTCCTCAAAGTGTAAAGAGATAAGGAAAGAATTTACCATAGAAACATGGCAAAAATTGGCAGTACCTATAACAGAAATATTATAAAGATGATATGATAATATGAAGCACAATTAAACTGGTACGTACTAACTAACACAAACTCTACCGGAGTAAACATGACAGGCTTAGGGTGGCAACATGATTTGAAATGAATACCAAAATACGCCACCCCCAAACAAAATTGGAAAACTCTTTTTAAGTTTGAAAATTTTGTTTGGCCTATACTCCAGAAAGTTGGTATTGTACGAAAACTTGGGTCTTTTAAAGTCAGATTCCCTAGACTTCCTAGATTACTATTTTTATAGCTTTAAACTTTTTTACTTTTTATGAATTAGGTTTAATATAAAAGAAAACAATAAGCAGTAAAGACATAATTCACACCATAGAGAAACATGACTCAAAAACCGAGAAAACATGCAAGAGTGGAAAACGTGAATTATGTGAAATGTGGACTTAGGATCCGGTACTTACAGCCACACACTCCATAGGGAGGGCCCGGTTACCTGAATGGTGCACTCACCAATATATGGAGGTGAAAGGAAGTGCACCAAACACAAAAATTGAGTCGTTTATAGTCAGATACTCGAGACTTTATCTAAACATATGTATGAACATGCAGTTTATCATATATCAACAACCGAAATAGTTGTGGATCATTCCATAAATAAATATCACAGAAAACATATCCAAACACAATCAAGCACCAAGATTTCCTACGACGCAGCCTAGTGGAATGAAAGCGAAGTCGGATAGACCTATAACATAACCGAGCATGCACCTTTTGTTTCATCTTTGAATGAGAGGGTGTCCTAGTGAATAAGTGTGGAAAAGTGAATGGTTGTGGAAGATATGGTGGGTATGGATAAGTTGTAGAAGGAAAGCATGGAAAAAATGAGGATGTGGGTTTAGCACAAAACTCATTCATGGTGTAGGTAGGGACTGTCTCAATTCTGAAAATGAAGGTGTCAAATGGTTTGTCCTTCTAAAATATTTGTTTGCTAGGAGGATTTAAAAAATTATGAAGCACAGGAGAAACAAGAGGGTCCAGTGCAAACTCTAGGTTCCTTTGAAAAGGTGGAGGGTGGGGAATATTGGTGATGGAAGGTGAATGGTTCTCAGCTAGAGCTCTCAAGTCCATATCATCAGAAGTCTTGATATATGCAAGACATTCTTCAATAGGTGGGTCAAAAGGATCACTGGGGTAGAGATTAAAAAATTCATCTTCCGTCATAGTGTCAAGGGATGAATGGTTGTTGACACTGGGGGACTCGCGAAGTGGTAAAGAAGAAGTGCAAAAGAGTTGAAGGAAATCTTCTTCAATTTCGTCTACTACCAGGGAGTCATTGTTAAAGTCGGAATTACCGAAGGAAAGGAATTTGTTAATCTGTTTCTCCGGAAACATGTTTTTGAAGTAATCTTGAGCTAAGCTCTCGATCATGCTAACCTCTCCATTTGTAGATGAATCGGGATACTGTGTCCTTGTTTTGAAAACATTTACCTCAACAGAAAGATGGCCAAAGGACAAGGACATCGAACCATCGCGGCAGTTTATGAGCGCGTTGGCAGTAGCCAAGAAGGGACGCCCTAAAATGATAGGTACAGAGTCGTTAGTGACTTCTGTGTCGAGGATAACGAAGTCGGCTGGGTAGTAAAAATTTTGGACTTTAACCAGCACGTTTTCAACCACACCCTTAGGATACTTAATAGACCGATCAGCTAATTGCAACGTTGTTTTAGTAGGTTGCATCTCCTCTAGACCTATTTGTTTATACAAATAAAATGGGAGTAAGTTAACACTAGCCCCCGTGTCTAGTAAGCCTTGTCGTCGTGTGAGAATCTCCTATGGTGCATTATGCAAGATGGGGCGACCGGGTCCTTGTACTTAACAATTCCGTTATTTTCGGATAAAGTTGGAAACCTGCTCAGTTAGAAAGCGTCTTTAGGTATGTTGGTCTTACGCCTAGTAGTGCACAACTCCTTAAGAAACTTAAGCGTGGTTAGGTAGCTTTTTATAGCTTCGAGAAAAGGAAGGTTTATCATTAGATTTTTGAAAACGTCCCTAATCTCCTCATAATTTGTATCCCTAGTTAACATGGCTAATTTTTGGGGAAACGGTGTTTTCTCCCTATATTTAGCGTATGGCTCAACTGGATGTCTAACCTTGGGTATCTGTTTCTTAGGTTATGGTTTAACCGGTACCTCTACGATGGTAGGCTCTTGGTTTCTATTTCGCATCTTGTTAGATATCCGGTGTAGGAATCTTCTTGGGGTAACTATAGGCGTGAGTTACTTTGTTATCAACCACTCTTCCGAACGGAGTGGTGATGGCATTTAGCTCACCTACGGTTGTAGTTTCCGTACTAAATTACAGTTTACCTCAAAAGCCGTGTTTGTTTGTTTTAGGGTTTGGTATCGCTTGGCACGAAACACTTTTGGTTGGGCTTTCTCTTGGGCTAACTGTTGGTTTAAATTATTATTAGATTGTAGAATGTGTTGGTTAGATTGAGCCAAGGTTTGGAAAAGTTGTTGGCTCACCAGTATTAAGGTGTCAAGACGATCCGGTTGTGTGGGTGTAGTGGTCACGGGTGGTGTGGATTGGAACTATCTCGTTGATTATTTATGGGTGGGTTGTGATAGTTATTATTTACCTAACGATACCTCTATTAGCATTATAATTATTATAACTACCTTGACCTTGTGCTTGACCTTGTCGAGGTTGTGCTTGGTTGTTATAATTATTATAATTACCACGACCATCCCCTTGTCCCGGTGGAGCTTGGTTATAAGCGTCGCGTTGCCTAACATATTGATTATTGTACCACGGAGGTGTGATTTGTTGGTTATTTCTCCAACCGAAGTTGGGATTTTGTCTCCAAGAGGCGTTAGGTTCACTATTAATGGAACAAGAATGTTCATAGGCTATAGGGCCGATGGGAGTCGGGATGCTTTCGGGACTCCAAATGAAACTACATGGATTTGAATTTACATTCATGACGGGGATAAGCTTTTGTTGTCTGAAAATGGCCTCTACCTTTTTGTGAGGATTCAATTAGAGTTTTAAGCTCGGGATCTGATTTAACCTCAAACATCTTGGTAGCCTTTAATCGTTGAAGAAGAACTAAGCGGGCCGGGGATATCATCACTACCCCCCAATTGTTATTAAGGTTTAGTTTGTTCTTCTAAGAATTTGTAAGCCTCCGAGGCTCCTTTACTTAGGAAACTACCCCATTCATTATGTTAAGGACTTCTTTATGGTAGTGTAGAAGTCCTTTGAAAAAACACGAACTAACGTGTCTTTTGCTAGGTGATGGTGTGGACACTCTATAAGGAGATCGGTGAAACGATTCCAAGCCTCTGAAATGATTCAT
Organism: Coptis chinensis; assembly: GCF_015680905.1. NCBI lineage: Eukaryota > Viridiplantae > Streptophyta > Magnoliopsida > Ranunculales > Ranunculaceae > Coptis > Coptis chinensis. Next base: position 401,993 of record NW_028238123.1, on the reverse strand, counting down.
GAGGATTTTGTCGAAAGAAATGAATCTTGGAAAGCATCTCATCCGTCTTTAGGGGTGGGTAAAAAAATGTTCCATAAACAATTTGAACAAGTTTAGCCCACGAGTCCACGAAATTAGGCACTTGGGCAGTTAACCAAGACGCCGCCTTATCGGGCTAAGGTGAAAGGGAATACCCTCGGTTTAATTTGTTCCGCACCAACCGTAGGATGGTGGAATGTTATGGGGACTTGTTCAATCCTACGCGTATGTGATAAGGTTTTTCATGGTCTAAACCATGAAAAACGGGTAACAAATTAAATATATTTGGGGGGATGCCGGAAATCCCCTACTGGGTCTGCTAGAACGATGCAAGATTTAGGGCTATCGCTCAAGGCTTTGTAAAAGTCGGAGAGAGGAGTCTCTCTTTCTTCAGCCATTATGTCAGGTGTGGTGGGTGGGATAATAGCTAGAGGTGTAGTGATTGGTAAACTCGATAGACTTGTTTGTTGACGTTGACGGTTAATTACGTTCGGTGTTTTTCTCCGACCAGGACCTTAATCTCATGCAAGTCTAAGTCTAAACACGACAACACTCCAAACAATCTTGATATATTAGTATAAACCTCTAACCGAGATCGCGAGGTATGGAAAAAAGGAATACCTGATTGTGTCCTTGCTTTCGCTTATGAATAAGCGTCTTGTTTACGCAGCGTGTTCGATGTATATAACAAGTTAGAACACCGAAAAACTTGAAAAATCGGGTTCGAATCAAACCCGTGGAAATCCGGCAAAATTCTGCTTTCGAGCTGGTGTGCTTGCATAGAGCGATCAAGCTCCTTGTTCCAGTAACTTAAGCTGGTCGTCGCTTTGTGTTCCAGTATAGAGGCTTGAGTGCGCTCCTTATAAGCGCGATCGCTTCGGTGTAATTTTGTCCCGAATTTTTCAACCACTCAAACGGATAACCACGCGATGCACGAATCAAACGAGGGTGGGTGGGTTTAATGGGACTTAAAATGACTAATTCTCTTGTGAAAACAATGCTAAAGTGCAACTAAGATGGCATCGGCGCCATTTGATAAAAGTGAAAAGATGATAGTTTACCTACGAAATGAACGAAGAACTCAAAACGTAAGTAAACTAAACTATTTATGAAGCTATATGTTTATCAAAGTTTCCTATACTCTCAAATCTATCGAAATAGAGTGGAGTAGGAAGTTCGTTCCACTCCTAGTTCTCTAGCATGGAATGATTTCATAGTTAACTAATCGGTCTTAAGTCTAATGAGAGCTTGTGGGGGGAATTATACTAACAAGACGCGGTATGAAAAACAATATGTTGAATTTAAACTACTTAATGCTAGGGGAATATGATTGTTTTGAATCTAGATAAAGGATTAGAGGGGAATTGAATCCACCTCGAATCCAACTTAATAACCTAGCATAGATTGTTGTATCTCGATTCTTACGTTCTTACGGCAAGAATTTCGAGTTCTAATCCCTAGTGTTCATGGCATTTCTACCAAATACTAAATAGCATGTGAGGTCGTCCACCCATTCTCATGGCGAAACACGACCTTCTAGAGTGGAATAGAATCTACAAACAATTCTACACTAACAATTAAGTTTTCATCAAGGCTTCATCAACCCCACTAATGGAGGTTTTAGCCTTGATTCATCAAACTAACATTTCCCATTGAATCTAAACTAAACATAATATCAAGATTCGAAATTTACTTAATTAAACAATAATGAAATCTAATTTAATGACTAAAATGAAATAAGAACAAGAATTGAAATTAGATCTAGAAATGGAAATGACAAAATTCAAAATTGATAAAAATACTACTTTATTGATCTAATCAAATGAAGAACAAGATTCAAAGGTTTTATCTAATACAATGAATTGAAACTAATTAAACTAAGTTCTAAAACTCATTAATGGAGGCTAACTAATCTAATTCTAATCTAGGTCTAACTATATACCCTAAATAAAGAGCTAAGCTTTTGTTTTTATACTTTTCGAGCCGGTCGTTTTGACATAAGGTAGGCCCAATTCCGAGGTCTGAGTCCAAAGATACGGCCTTTGGAAGTTCTGCTGACTTTGTGTGTTGTTTCTGCCCGCGTTGACTTTGACTTTTCAGCTTTGACCGGGTTTTAGAAAGGCTTTGTCTTCTTGAATCTTGGCCTGTAATCACAGAACTCCTTAGCAACCAACCATTCTGCACATAATGGACTTTGAAGCCTGAAATGCATAAAAACACGTAATCAGTATTAACTCTTACTTATTATTCACATAATTGGTCTAAAAGTATGATTATTAAGGGGTTAAAACTACAGTTTTGGGCTCTTATCAGTCTACATCGACGATATGGTTGTCAAAAGCAAGAAAGTAGGCGACCACCTTACTCACCTCGAGCAAGCGTTCTCCGACTTCTGACGAACCGAATGAAGTTTGAACCCGGAGAAGTGCCTTTTGGGCGTCCTCCGAAAATTTCGGTTATCGTCTCTCGCGAACGAGGTATCGGAGCGAATCCATACCAAATTCGGGCGTTCTTAGACATGCCCAACCCGCAAACAAAGAAACAGATACAAAAGTTGTCAGACATGGTCGTGGCACTCAACCGATTCATATCAAGAGCATCCGATAAGTGCCGACCGTTCCTACAGATACTAAAGAAAGGCGAGCAGTTCTCATGGAACGATCAATGCCACCAAGCATTCGCCACTCTTAAGGAATACCTCACAACACCTCTCGTCTTAGCTAAGCCGACAGACGGAGAAACTCTGGGGCTCTATCTGGCAGTATCGGACTTCGCCATCAGTTCGGTCCTATTCAAAGACGAACACAATTCAGAAAAGCCGATCTACTTCACAAGTAAGACACTCACTCCAGCCGAGAGGAATTACTCTCAAGTAGAAAGAGCAGTCCTTGCTTTGTTATACTCGGCAAGAAAATTCAGACCTTACTTCCAGGCCCATCCAATCAAAGTACTTAGTGATCTCCCGTTGAAGAGGATCTTTCACAAAGAAAACAAGACCACTAGGATGGCAATATGGGCCGAAGAATTGGGCGAGCACCACATGGACTTCGTCCCCCGCACGTCGCAGAAGGGTCAGGTTGTTGCAGATTTCCTAGCAGATTTTCCAGTCGACGACCCTAATTGGGAGGGTGAAACAGAGGTCGCACCCACAAAACCGAACATAAAAATAGTCTGGTCCCTCTACGTCGATGGTTCCAGCAACCCAGGAGGCAGTGGTACCTGAATCGTCTTAGTATCACCCGAGGGAGCTGTGATAGAGAAAGCAGTCCGCATAGACTTCGCAAATTCCAATAACGAGGCAGAGTACGAAGCACTAATAATGGGAATGCGTGCGGCAACCCAACTCGGTGTAAGGGAGCTCCAAATCTTTAGTGACTCGCAACTGGTCGTTCGCCAGATTGCAAAAGAGTACACTACCAGCGAAGGTAACCTTTCCAAGTACCTTCAAGTTGTTAATGATTTGCTTCCTTCTTTCAGCAGAGCTACTGTACACCATTTTATGCGTGACGAAAACCGCCACGCAGATAGCTTAGCATACCTAGCCACTCAGACACCGAACTGCGCTCCTAGACAACTGACCATTGAAGTGGTCGATCGACCAGCTTACCAAGCGGACCATGTCTTGGTAATTAGCGACCTGTGCCCACTCTCTGAAGATCAGATGAGTCAAACATGGATGCAGCCTATTATACAATACATCCAGCACGGCACACTCCCAGATGAGCGTACCAAAGCCAGGAAGCTTCCACACCAAGCACGTAGCTATTGTTTGGTGAACGACAGGTTATTCTGCAAATCCGTAGGGGGACCTCATCTAAGGTGTATCAGTCCAGAGCAAGGTCAGTTAATTTTTGCTGAGATTCATGAAGGAGAGTGTGGCAACCATGCCGGAGGTCGCTCATTGGCCCACAAAGCGATCTCCCAAGGATACTTCTAGCCCCGTATGCAGATTGATGCCAAATTATATGTCCTCAAGTGTGTCAAATGTCAAACATTTGGTCACAACATCATACAGCCAGCCCGCGAATTGATCAACATCGCGAGCCCTTGGCCGTTCCACATGTGGGGCATGGACATTATGGGACCATTCATCCCTCAGAAGAGCACCGGCTTCCGCTTCGTCCTTGCTGCCACAGATTATTTCACTAAATTAAGTGGGTTGAAGCAATTCCGTTGGAACACGTCAAAGAATCACATGTTAGGAATTTCATTTGGACTCATATCATCACCCGGTTTGGCTTACCACACACACTGGTGATGGACAATGGCTCCCAGTTCAAGGGCAAAATAGTCAAAGAGTTCCTGGCCAAGTGGAAGATCGTTCATGCATTCTCTACGCCCCAGTATGCTCAAAGCAATGGACAAGCGGAGGCCAGCAACAAAGCCATTCTAGAGAATCAGAAGAAGAAAATTGAAAAGAACAAGAGCCATGGCCAAATCAACTCGAGAACATACTATGGGCTCATCGCACTACAGCTCGCTCCAGCACCGGCGAATCACCATTTTCCTTATGCTATGGTACAGAAGCCGTCATCCCCACCGAGCTGACAATCACGACAACCCGATCTGAGCTTGTCGAGTCAGGCCTTAATGACTCAGTTTTAGCTCGTGAGGTCGATCTCCTCGAGGAACGGCGCGATCTAGCAGCCATCAGAGTAGCATCCTACCAACAAGTCCTAAAGCGATCCTACAACAAACGAGTACATCCTCGATCTTTTCAACCTGGGGATCTAGTTTTGAAGAAAACTCAAGATGACTCTAAGCTAGCACCAACGTGGGAAGGCCCTTACATAGTGGAACGCGTCGTGGGTAATGGAGCGTATTGGATTAAAACCCAGGAAGGGAAGTTGCTGCCACGACCCTGGAACACATACTTGCTAAAGCAGTTTTACCAATAGTCACATTATGCATTGTAATTCATGTTTTCATTCACTACAAGCTCATGTGCATGACACTCAAGATTGTTATCATAAATTGCGGGTCTACTCGCATCTCCAAACCATGCCGCTCGCACCGCAAGCTCCATCTGCACTGCGCCCTTACAGGCTTATCGCCTCTCCGAATCTTGCTAAGTTGAGGACCAACACTCCTAGGATCAACTCAGCGAGAACGCTCTCAGGAGCAACACGCCCTCAGGGGCTAAGCACGCTCTCAAGCGAGCAGAACGCTCTCAAGAGCTTACAGGCTTATCGCCTCTCCGAATCTTGCTAAGTTGAGGACCAAGGATCAATTCAGCGAGAACGCTCTCAGGAGAAAGACGCCCTCAGGGGCTAAGCAAGCTCTCAAGCGAGCAGAACGCTTTCAGGAGCATACAGGCTTATCGCCTCTCCAAATCTTGCTAAGTTGAGGACCTACACTCCTAGGATCAACTCAGCGAGAACGCTCTCAGGACCAACACGGCCTCAGGGGCTAAGCACGCTCTCAAGCGAGCAGAACGCTCTCAGGAGCTTATAGGCTTATCGCCTCTCCGAATCTTGCTAAGTTGAGGACCTACACTCCTAGGATCAACTCAGCGAGAACGCTCTCAGGAGCAACACGCCCTCAGGGGCTAAGCACGCTCTCAAGCGAGCAAAAGCGCTCTCGGGGAGCTTACGGGGCTTATCGCCTCTCGAATCTTGCTAAGTTGAGGACCTACACTCCTAGGATCAACTTCGGCCGAGAACGCCTCTCGGGGGCAGCAACATCGGGCTAAGCACGCTCTCAAGGAGCTTACAGGCTTATCGCCTCTCCGAATCTTCTTGAGTTGAGGACCTACACTCCTAGGATCAACTCGGCGAGAACGCCTCGAGGAGCAAGGCGCCCTCGGGGGCTAAGCACGCTCTCAAGCGAGCAGAACGCTTTCAGGAGCTTACAGGCTTATCGCCTCTCCGAATCTCCCTAAGTTGAGGACTTACACTCCTAGGATCAACTCAGCGAGAACGCTCTCAGGAGCAACACGCCCTCAGGGGCTAAGCACGCTCTCAAGCGGCGAGCGCTCTCAGCGGCGAGCGCTCTCAAGAGCTTACAGGCTTATCGCCTCTTCGAATCTTGCTAAGTTGAGGACCAAGGATCAATTCAGCGAGAACGCTCTCAGGAGCAAGACGCATCCGGGGGCTAAGCACTCTCTCGCCGAGCGGCTTTCCAGAGCGTCATGGGCTTATCGCCTCTCCGAATCTTGCTAAGTTGAGGACCTACACTTCTAGGATCAACTCGGCGAGAACGGCTCCGGGGAGCAACACCCTCCCTCGGGGCTAAGCACGCTCTCAGCGGCGAGCGGCTCTCGAGGAGCTTACAGGCTTATCGCCTCTCCGAATCTTGCTAAGTTGAGGACCTACACTCCTAGGATCAACTCAGCGAGAACGCTCTCAGGAGCAACACGCCCTCAGGGGCTAAGCACGCTCTCAAGCGAGCAGAACGCTCTCAGGAGCTTACAGGCTTATCGCCTCTCCGAATCTTGCTAAGTTGAGGACCTACACTCCTAGGATCAACTCAGCGAGAATGCTCTCAGGAGCAACACACCCTCAGGGGCTAAGCACGCTTTCAAGCGAGCAGAACGTTCTCAGGAGCTTACGGGCTTATCGCCTCTCGAACTTGGCGAGTTGAGGACCTACACTCCTAGGATCAACTCGGCGAGAACGCTCGAGGAGCAAAGGCGCCCGGCGGGGGCTAAGCACTCTCAAGCGGGCGAGCGTTTCGCCAGGAGCTTACAGGCTTATCGCCTCTCCGAATCTTCCTAAGTTGAGAACCTACACTCCTAGGATCAACTCAAAGAACGCTCCGGGGGCAACACGCCCTCGGGGGGCTAAGCACGCTCAAGCGGAAGAGAGCGGCTCTCGGGAGCTTACGGGCTTATCGCCTCTCCGAATCTTGCTAAGTTTAGGACCTACACTCCTAGGATCCACTCAGCGAAACGCTCCGGGGAGCAACACGCCTCGGGGGGCTAAGCACGCTCTCAAGCGGCGAAAACGCCAGGGAGCTTACGGGCTTGTCGCCTCTCCGAATCTTGCTAAGTTGAGGACCTACACTCCTAGGATCAACTTCGGCGAGAACGCCGGGAAGCAACACGCCTCGGGGGCTAAGCACGCTCAAGCGGCGTAACGCTCTCAAGAGCTTACAGGCTTATCGCCTCTCCGAATCTTGCTAAGTTGAGGACCTACACTCCTAGGATCAACTCAGCGAGAACGCTCTCAGGAGCAACACGCCCTCAGGTGCTAAGCATGCTCTCAAGCGAGCAGAACCCTCTCAGGAGCTTACAGGCTTATCGCCTCTCGAATCTTGCTAAGTTGAGGACCTACACTCCTAGGATCAACTTCGGCGAGAACGGCTCGGGAGCAACACGCCTTCCGGGGGCTACGACGCTCTCAAAGCGGCGAGCGCCTCGGGGCCTTACAGGCTCATAGCCTCTCTGACCCTCGCTAATCGAGGACCGATACTCCTGAGGTCAACCACGCAAGAATGGTCCCAGTGAGCAGCACGACCTCAGGAACTCGCAGGGTCACGACCCCCTTTCGCCTAAGATAATCAAACACTTACATCTACCAGATCGCGTTCCCGAGCATTACCGGACCAGCATAACGCTCTGCGAGAACACGTCTCAGAAACAAGCCCAATGAACTAAGTAAGAGAGCAATAGTAACAGGCAGTCTAGTAAAAGACAAACATCAAGCATACAATTACCATGGAGCTATACAACAGATTTCAAGTAACCAGTTCAAATCCACCGATCTGCTGGGTTTACCCAGGAAATCCAGATCGGACCAGCGAGCAAAATAAAAGGAAAATTAACGAACTGCCACTTTCGTGGAGCCAGTTCTCTGTATCAAATAAAAGCGAACTGCTAAGGGCAAGCCTGAAAACCACAGCTCTAATGTTTAAACCCGCGTAGGGGCAAAGAACAGCCAGATCACTTCAAACACGAGATAAGTTTCTTACCAGAAAGAGAAATCACCATCACAGAGCCACAACCACATGTTTATCTTGAGGGAACCTGTCGGGTCGGTCGAAGGTGGTGCCTCGCGAGCCCGCGAAACAACGCCGCATACCGTCTCTCCTCGAGTACCATCTGCCTTAGTCAGCTGACAATACCTCTCGTCCAGCTTGGCATACTCATTACAGGCCGTGGTATACGCGCTTTGAGCTTTACGAGCAACCTGCTGACATCGCTTAGCATACTCAGTGACTTCTGCCACCTCCATTTGCAGATCAGCCATCGCAGCGACCAACCTAGCGTTCTCATCAAGCCAGAAGACGGTGCTTCGCAGTCATCGCGTGAAGTTTCCTCTTGTCGGCCCCGTGCTCGCAAAGCATCCTAGCTCGACACGAGTTGGCGTCATTATCGACGCTACCGCGGCGTTCTTAAGTTTATCATACCCAGCCAGAAACTACAAGGACAGAAACATAATCAGAATCACTTAAGAAACAAAGCAACAAAGCTGATAGAGAAATACTCACCAAACAACTCGCCATATCCATAGTCCCCAACAGCGTGTCCATGTCTTCATCTGCGACCTCAGCTCGGTCCCCATCTAACACGATCCCCTTCAGCAGACTAGTCGCTATGGGCGCCGAGTGGAAGCTGCAATCAGAACGTTTCACAGCACGCTTCTTCCCAGTCCTCCCCACGTAGTAGAACTCACTCCCCACGTCCCCGACATGAGGGAGCGAACTCTCACTAGTGACGTGACGACCTTGCTCCAGGTTGTCGCCTTCCCGGCGACGGCGATGGGAGCCCTCCGCTTCGCCGCGGGCGAATTTCTGATCTTTGCCTGTCCGAAAGCAACGACCCCTTGGATCGTTTTGCTCTTACGGCCACCGACACAACAGCCTTCCTCTTTACCAGCGGTCCCCATGCACATGAGGGGCGGAACTCCATCTCCTCCATGAGCGGAGGGAACTCGCTCTTACACTCCCCCTTCTCCTCTAACATACGGCACACCGAGCCATAATGAAAACTACACACAGAAAACAAAATAAAGACGCTCAGAGCAGCCAGTAGCTTCTACGTCACAATCTAAACGAAAACAAGAAGAACGTACCTGAGTAAAAGGGAAAGCAGAGAGAAGCCGAAGCAGGTAGTAAGGAGAGCAGCCGCAGTAGGAAAAAGAAGAAGGGCAAATGCCGTTTCTCTCCCTAGACTGGTTGTATTTATACTCACGAAACGTCTCTTCTCAAGGCGCACCATTATGGCATCGAGACACCAAACGCCAGCCAACCTGGCAGCCATCATTTCCTACCCCCTGACCGCCCACATTCCAACACGTGCCACGCACACAATGTAGTTCAGGCCGCGCCAGAGTACAGAACGCCCCGGCATCCTCATCGAGATGAGCGACCTGCACCATTTAGTTCATAACAGCAGGCACACGCTTACAAATATAAACATTCCTCTCATACACAAGGCCAGGCATAAAGGGAAAAAGCAACAAGATTCACATTCAAATAAGGAGAGACCTAACGATAACAAGGACGCCCTAGTTCATAGATTAACCGTGCTGCTGAGAATACTCAGGAAATCTAGCATAAGTAAAACATCCAGTATCATAATCAATAACAAAGAAGAAAAGCGAGCTGCCCAGGTCAACCTAGGAAACCAGCTCTATTGTTTACGGCCAGAGGCCCATTACAACCGCATGTAATAAACAGATGTTCTAAACATTTTCGCCTAAATCTTCTCCAAGAATAACATTCAAAACAGAGACGGAGCTTGGATCCTCGGAGGACGCCACAACTGCCTCAGCACTAACCACATGGAGATCGCCGGATCCCTGAAGCTGCTCACTCATCAAACCAGTGAGGGGGGGTGGCACGACTACAGGGACAGGGGCGGCCTTTTCAGGCAGTCCACTTTCGAGCTCGCCCGAAGCCCGGCGTTCCTGCTCCTCCTGCAGTTCGTCCATCTTCCTTTCCAGCTCCTCCACCTCAGCACGGATGGCGAGATAGGCCTCTCTAGCTTGCAAAGTGGAAGTCTTACATCGTTCAGCATAAGTGTTTGCCGCGGCTAGTTGGCCCCTCAACGCCTCCACCTCATGCTTCAACTCGATCGACTCGTTCACCACAGAGGTCCTCTCCAGAGTCAGGGCAGCGAGCTGAGGCCTCAGCGCATCTAGTTCGGCCTTCTCAGCCTCTTGCACAGCTCGTAGATCAGAAAGCTCATCCCTCAGCGACTCAACGTCCGCCTTCTCCAGTTCAGCGATCTGCGCAGCCCACCTTCAAACCACGGTACTTTCGAATCACCTGTGGCGGCTCATATAACATATCACGTTATTATCAAACGACAGCGTGTAACACGATAACACAATAAAGTAGAACGCAAGGGTTACTTACCAGGCACATCGCCTTGTCCATCCCCCTCAGGTTCGACTCCAGCTCCTTAGCATCCAGGTCCTTCCTATCACCGTCAAGGGTCATCCCCTCCAACAAGCAAGCAGCTATGGGTGCGGACTTGTAGCTGCAGTCCGACCTCCTCACATAGCGCTTCTTCCCAGTTACCTCGTCGATGTACATCAAGTTGCGCTCCAACTCGTCTTTTCCAGTACTGGAGTGACTCTTACCAGTATCTCTTGCGCCAACCTTTCCCTTCATCTTGCCAGAGGGATCTCTAACAACCCTGGGTCGAGCGACCTCCGGGGCAACCTTCGGAGCAACCTCCGGGGCGTCCTCACCTAGGACGCTGAAGTCGGGCATCGGCCTCGACCTCGAGTTGCGAGCTGCCCTTCCCCCAGTTCGCACTTCACCACCCTGTGCGGTCTGAGCCACCCTCGCAGCCTTCGCAGGTCGATACTCCGGAATGTCGAAGGGAACGTCGTCCACATCAAAAGAAGCGTCCTCTCGACCCTTCCCCGCTCCAGACCCAGAGGCCCCAGCACTTCTAATGGGTCATGATAAAACATAAAATTGAATAGCTTACCTACGAAATGAACGATGAAACTCAAAACGTAAGTAAACTATCAAAGATTCTACTCTCAATGCAAATTGCACTAAGTGGAGTAGGAAATTCGTTCCACTCCTAGTTCTCTAGCATGGATTGTTTTCTAAGTCTAAGAAATTAGTCTAATGTCTAGTGAGAGATTTACGAAGGGTGTTTATACTACGCTGAAACTAAAAGGAGTCTATGCTAAATTTAACTACGAATAGTATGGAAATACGATTGTTTGAATCAAGATAAAGAAATAGAGGGGAATTGAATCCACCTCGAATCCAACTTAATAACCTAGTATAGATTGTCGTATCTCGATTCCTACGTTCTTACGGCAAGAATTTCGAGTCTAATCCCTAGTGTTCATCGCATTTCTACCAAGTACTAACTAGCATGTGAGGTCGTCCACCCATTCTCATGGCGAATCACGACCTTCTAGAGTGGAATAGATTCTACAACGATTCTACACTATACAACTAAGTTTTCATCAAGGCTTCATCAACCCCTCTAATGGAGGTTTTAGCCTTGAGTCATCAAAACATCATTTCCCATATTATTATAACTAAACATAATATCAAGATTAGAAATTTACTTAATTAAACAATAAGGAAACCTAATTTAATGACTAAAATGAACTAAGGACAAGAATTGAAATTAGATCTAGAAATTGAAATAACAAAAATCGAAATTGATAAAAATAACTACTTTATTGATCTAATCAAACAAGGATAATCATTCAAAGACTTAATCTAAAACAAGAATTGAAATGGAAATAAACTTAATTAATCTAATGAAAACTAGATCTACAATTATTTAGGTCTAACTATCTACCATTAACAAAGAGCTAAGCTTTTGTTTTTATATGTTTTTAGATCCAAAAATCGTGCATGGGCTTGGAGCCATGTTTTGGGCCAGAGAATCAGGCCCAAAACCCAATTCTTTCAGTCCAAAAAGGGCTCTTCAGCTGCATTCGGCTTCAACAGACTTTTCGTCCACTTTTACTCCCCTGATTGGGTCAAGGCTTAGACCATTGGAAAGCTCTTTCCGAGCTGGTCGTTTTGACGTAAGGTAGGCCCAATTCCGAGGTCTAAGTTCAAAGATATGATCTTCGGAAGTTCTGCTGACGTAAGGTAGGCCCAATTCCGAGGTCTAAGTTCAGCCCGCGTCGACTTTTCAGCTTTTGACCGGGCTTTAGAAAGGCTTTTACTTCTTGAATCTTGGCCTTTAAACACGGAACTCCTTAGTAACTGACCTTAGCTCCTTTATCTCGCTAAAGTGGCACATTCTTGCACATAATGGACTTTGAAACCTAAAATGCGTAAAAACACGTAATCAGTGTTAACTCTTACTTATTACTCACATAATTGGTCTAAAGGTATGACTGTTATAGGGTTAAAACTACAGTTTTGGGCTCTTATCAAACCACCCCAAACAGCATTTTGCTTGTCCTCAAGCAAATATGAGAAATTAGCATAAGTGACCAAAAATGGAGTTCTATCTACTCTCATTTCGCTGAGTGCGATTGCATTGACCATATGCAACAAGGCCTTAAATAACTAGGAATTCCCTAGTGGACGAGTTATAGCCTCGTGAGAGTTTTCCAGTGAAGGTACTCACAAACTTCATCTATACTACAACGACTAAGAAATAAAACCTATTGTTTCCTTATTCATGCTCCAAATTATCTATATATCTCACTAGCTATGAACAAGAATAACCAAGTCAAAAACCTAAGCTAATATATGCATAATAATCAATCATCTATAATAAATATATAACAATGAGTAATACTATGAAATGCAATAGCAGGTCCGTTTCTGAAAACTCGGAATAGCGTCCTTAAGTAGGTCCTCACATATATGTCAAGACAAAAATCACTCTGATTATTCCGCTCAAGTTTAAGCTACTCCGATTAATGCGAGTGGGCACACTTTACCTTACAATCTCAATGACAACCAAGGAAGCCGGAGTCGATCAAACTCATCTGCCACTTACTATCACACTAACCTATTCCTAATTGAGCTAGAGGTCTTTATTAGGTGTCATGGGGATTAGGAGATGGTTTAAGAAGGAAGGAAGAGTGGATATTCAAAAAGGACAAGTCCGAGATAATAGAGTCTTCATATTATGTAACTTAGAAAAACCTTGTTATTTTCTTTTTGTTTCTATACTTTGTTTCCATCCTTAGCCATATTTTTCTTTTTATTTTCTTTGGCTTTTGACTCCCTTTTATTCTATTTTTGGAGTTTTTATTTACTTATATTTTTCTTTTTCTTTTCCTTGGATGGAAACTTCTTTTTTTTTTCTGAAGCAACTAACTAATTTTTGTTTACACAGGTTTTCCTCTTCTTTTTTCTTCACTCATTCTATTCTCAGACTTATTCTAAATTGGGTAGGTTGATTTCATTTTTATTTTTATTTTTTTTTGTTTTTGTTTTGTAACAGGGTAAAGGAATTGTGGTTTCTGAAAGGCTAAAAGAAAGGCTCGAGGGGCTTACTAGCGGAAAATAATTCATAGGTCTGAATTTCTGCTATATCGATCCAAAGAGGGCCTAAATTCTCGCTTAGGATATGGTTTAGTGATCAAGCAAGTGGACGCGGTGATTTCTCTATCCGGATTTTACTTCTCCCTTGTGTCATTTCTCAAATGTTTCGCTCATATAAAGGCTTTAGGCTATATTCTCACAGATTTGTAGAATAAGTACTCTAGCCTAGATTTCAGAAACTTACTGCTAACAATTATAGATACTCATGTAATATAATTATAGATAGATGCAAAGATTATTACCTACATATTAACCTAAGTTTCTAACAATTATTCTAATGCAAAAGCTATGTGAGACTTCTAGATTATTAAGAGCAGAGAGAAGGAAAACAATACCAATATTCCTAAGTGTGTAGCATAACTTATTTATTTATATTTTTAAATTTTTGAAATTTTTACTAGAAAACAAGTGCATATTATACATATCTATATCCTAACAGATGCCTTAATTACACGTGTTTCTATGCCTCCCCCCCCCCCCAAAACAAGAAGCATGCTTTGTCCTCATAGTATTTAAATAAAGAGGGTAGAAAAAATACCATGGAAATGCGTGAAATTCTGGAACATCTGCGCACAATGTTAAACACACTAATATAGGAAAATAAAAACTGACGCAACTCTATAAAAGTTCCACCCATTATGGGGTTAACAACATGAAATTGCTTGGGACATAAGCAGACACTAACTAAACTAAAACTTACCTTCACTCCAGCGTTTACTCGTCATCCTCCTCTTCTATAAAGAAGTGAGGTTCTTTCGCATCCTGCCATGCCATAACAACTTGCCACGCCTTTGGTCGTGTATCATCAACCAGTGCTAACCTCTCTAGTGTTACTTGGTCTGATGGGGTGTAAGGGGCAACCAAATGTGGTTGCACCTGCCATCCCGGCCAAGTCATGGCTCGGAATGATCTGACCACACGATTGGTGGGTCTCATGATTTCAACCTTTTTCCAATCCGTGAACTGGGTACAGAATTCCAGTAAGCAACCGCGCATAATGCGGCCAACCAAAACAGGCATAAGAAGATACTTATGCCTCATGGTATAGGCTCTTTTAAGAGTAGCCACTAAAACTCGGGGAATGTCATATCGCCGACGTCCCTCAGCTAAAGCAAGGAAAACGTCACCAGCGGTACTATTGGTAGAAGTAAACTGCCGTTCCCCTAAAATGTTCATCATGATGAATAACATGGTTGTGCCTACATTTAGCGATAGGCTACTCAGGGCTATGTTATATTGCTCTTGGTCCATGACACGAAACACCCCTCCCCCATAATACTCATGGAAATAGGCATATTCATATAGGTATGAGTTATCGGTCATTTACCCCCACGTGTGCATAGGGTCAGGCAATGGCAACCCCGAAACCAAAGCTACTAAATTCTTGTTGAATTCCATAGACCTGTCATTAATTGCAAGGGAGAATTTCTATTCTCCTTCTTGGTTACAATAGAATGTAATATGATTATAAAAAAATTCAGTTAGCTGAGGTGAAAAAGAATCGTCATTACTTACCAGAAGATGTCGCCATCCTAACTGCACGATTCGCTCGCGGAACGATGCTCCATAAGTATCAGTTCCCATCAAGTCTTCAAACGACTGTTCAGGAATGACTATAGGAGGTGTCATCTCAAAACTACTCTTTAGAACAGCTGCGAAAACCTGGAAGAAACCTCAGAAAATAGAAATTTTCTCTTAACTACGGAGGAGGGCTCCGGGCTTCGTAGGTTTTTTTGGAATTACAATGTTTTGGCGGGGGCTTCGTGAGATTTTTCGATTCTGATGTTGTAGGGCGAGTCGCTCTGCTTGAAGCGTTCGGCCAGAGGTAGAAACCCGAAGTTTAAAAGGAAAAAAAGGGAAAAAGTTTGGAGTGAAAGGTGAGAGATGATTGTGGGGTGTAGTGTGGGTTGTGAGTGTAGAATGACGGAAGTTTAAATAGGTTCTGGGTTTCCAAAACGAATCGGCAAGTTGCCAAATTGTTTTAAGGCAATTTCCGGAAATAGAAAACTTCCAAACCCGGAAACGGAAACTAACCATAGTCTTGATTTCCTAACAACCCTGGTATCTTTTATACTTGGTTTAGAATAGTAACTTCTAAACTCTCCTACATATCATGCTATCACTACAAAAAATCATAGATATGCCGATATCGGCCAAATTTTCAACTTTTACTCCAAGACAACCTTACGAAAGATGATCAAAACGAATTATATTAAAATAATATGAAATCCAAGCAATCTAAAACAAACAACTTAATATTTAAATTTACTACTGAAATAAAATCCAACTAACAAAACAATAAAAACAATGAAATAACAGGACACAACTGATGGTGAGCACCTAGCCATGTGATAAAGATGGACCCTGAGATGGAGATTGGTTCTCGGATGAAGAATGGCTTGGGCCTTCTGTCCTTCGGCGACGACGCTCATGCCTCTCAGACTCAGCTGAGACAGACTCATCCACGAGTGGCATGCGTCGTAGCATCTCTATCCTGAACAAGCGCTGTGCTTCCATCTCATCCACGAAAGTCATCGCATCTTGGGCTTGGTGATTCTGGTGGATAATCTCCAAGTTAGACAAGATATCTTCCTGACCCCTTTCGAGCATTTCAACTCTCGTCTGAAAGTTCGTTTGCTTATTTCGAACTACAATCTGTCTATCTCGGATATCTTCACAGATACGATAACCGCATCGCAAGCCAGTTTGCAGCATTTGCATGCATTCTAAGGTAGAAGTACGGCTATCGAAATTATCTTCAACCAACCATGTCATATCTTCCATTTCATTCTCCGACTCAACTTCCTTTTCTTCAGACAATGGCCAAGTCTCTTGGATGCAATCCTTATAAATACTTGCATTAGAATGCAATTTGATCTTAATAGGAGCAGATTTTGCGACAGCTCTAAATGAAAGCATGATCTTAGTGATCAATACGGGAAGAGGCGCCATGCTCTTTCCCACTCCTCTAATCACATTCAAAATTAAATCGAGGATGAAGAAATTATACTTAGTCGTTTGCAAAATCCAGAGAACGTGCAGACATTGCAGTCCAATGTCACTGACTTTGTCTTTCCCGGGGCGTTCCTACCAATCCACCGAAGCTCTGACCGGTTGATTGGTTCTCGAGGTTACTGGCGCTTAACGAATGAGATATCGTATTGTATTCACCTTCTATGATAGTATCTTTCATCAAAGCAGGAACTCCAGTATACTGAGATTCCTGAATGGTCGTATCTAGGTTGGTTACAGGCATTATTCCTAACAACTCAGCCAACAACTGTCTCGTAACTTCTCTCCTCGTTCCTGCTATCTTGATGAAAATCCTATTCTCATCCAATTCTCGTTTCTTATAAAATTGTTCTACCAAATCATAGTGATAGAACTCCTCCTAATAATACCACGCGATCTGTTCCAACCCTCCTAATCATATCGGCGTCGTAAAATGGTGCGAAGTGGTCGGCCTCAAACGCGTGCTCCGGCATCATTCTTCGTCGTAGCGCCATTGAAGTTTGAACTGATTTGGGGTTTGTAGAAGGTGGTCGAGGCAAGTCTGATGAAAACCAACTAAACACAACGGTGGTGGTTATGGTGGGTACGGTGGCAGGTTTGAAGACTTGAATTGGTGGGTGTTTTCTTGGTGGAAACGGTTGGAGATTGTGTGGGAGATTGGTGTTGGTGTTTCACAATGGGCGTGGGTGGTCTTTCTATTTTGATGTATTCTCTTTTTATTTTTATTATTATTATTTTTTATTTTGGTTGCTAGGGTTTAATTTAAATTTGTGAAAGGCGGTTTGAGAAGATGAAGTCGCGATTCTGTTTGTGGAAAGGGAGGCGCAGGCGCGCTGTAGGTGCGCGCGAGTTGGGCCCAAGCCCAATTCGATTTTTCGACTTTTGTCGATTTTTAGCGCAACTTCAAACTAAATTTGCCGCTTCGTTACTGGTCCGATTTTTGCGAATGAGATATGGAAATGATCAGCAGAGAATTTCCAATCCAATGATCCATAAAACACTCTATTCCGACCATGGGTGACATATAAGATAGTGGAAAACGCCTCGAAGTGCGTGCATGACGTAAGTTATGCGAACGAATGAACTCTATATTTTAGATAACGTCAACCCCAATTGGAATACAATTAAATGGCCTAAGCAACTCTAATGGAAAGTTCGAGCAATCCGGATAGAAAAACCGACTGCCCACCCCCAAACAAATTTTTAAACACAAAATTTGTTTTAACGTGGGTCGTTTAAAGTCAGATTCCCAAGACTTGTTGGATTGCTATTTCTACAATTTAGAATATATATTTTTTATTTATTTATTTTTTATTTTATTTTATTTTATTTTGATAAGAAAAACGAAAAATCAATAAATACATACTTCACTCCATAGAGGAACATGACTCAAAACCCGAGAAAACATGCAAAAGTGGAAAACGTGAATTATGTTAACTGTGGACTTAGGATCCGGTACTTACAGCCACACACTCCATAGGGAGGGCCTTGTTACCTGAATGGTGCACTTACCACTATATGGAAATGAAAGGAAGTACACCAATGACAAAGGTCATTCCTCATAGACAGGGTCCTGTAAAAGGACTTCCTCTACATCAGGGGACAGAAGTTCGTGAAAATGTTTTAACCGTTGACCATTGACTTGAAAGGTACTTGTTGTCCGTGGATTTACCAAGGTGATTGCCCGTAAGGGGTGACTTGATAAACTTAAAAGGACCGACCAACGGGGTTTTAGTTTCCCAGGAAAATATGTAGGCGGGAGTTGTAAAGCAAGACCTTTTGATGGACCACAAACTCTTTGCACAAGATTTGCTTATCATGAACACGTTTCATGTTAGCTTTATAATCCTTAGCGAGATCGTAAGAATCGCCACGGATTTCTTCAAGCTCATTCAATTGCAACTTGCGTTTGACACCTGCCCATCAATATTGAAGTTAAGGCTTTTATAGCCCACGAGCATGGTGCTCTAATTCAATCGGCAAATGACATGGTTTCCCAAATACAAGTCTAAAGGGAGACATACCTATAGGAGTTTTGAAAGCAGTTCTATATGCCCATAAGGCATCCGATAGACGCGTTTGACCCGATCCTTCCTATCGGGGTTCTGATTGTTTCTAAAATCTTTTTGATTTCCTATTAGAAACTTCTACTTGTCCGCTAGTTTGTGGGTGATAAGGAGTTGCTACTTTGTGTGTAACTCCATACTTTTTGACTAGGGCGGCAACAACTCTCATTGCAAAAATGTGTTCCACCATCACTAATGATGGCTTTAGGAATGCCAAACCGACAGAAAATATATTCTTTAATAAAAAAAACAACGGTCTTATGGTCATTGCTACGGCAAGCCATGGCTTCTATCCATTTAGACACATAGTCCACGGCAACTAGAATATAAATGAAACCGTGGGAAACAGGGAAGGGACCCATGAAATTAATACCCCAGACGTCAAAAATTTCTACTATCAAGATTGGATTTAATGGCATCATATTACGCTTCGTGATTCGCCCAAGTTGTTGGCAACGAATACACGTCTTGCAAAGCACTTGGGCATCCTTAAAAAGGGTAGGCCAATAAAATCCACATTGAAGGACTTTAGCGACTGTTTTCATCCCACTAAAATGGCCACCACACTCTTTGTCATGGCAGAATGATAGAACTTCATTATATTCCCACTGGGGAATACAACGACGAATAATCTGATCCGCACAATACTTAAAAAGGTAGGGCTCATCCCAGTAGTATAACTTAACTCGGCCAAGAACTTCTTACGTTCATTTCTTGACCAATTATAAGGAATAACATCAGCCCGCTAAATAATTTACAATGTCAGCATACCATGGTGCTGAAAAAATAGCATACAGATACTCATCAGGAAAGGAGTCCGGTATGGACTCATAATCACTATCATCGTCGTTTGTGAGTCTAGATAAGTGGTCGGCAACTACGTTTTCGATCCCTCTTTTGTCCTTTATTTCTAATGTGAACTCTTGCAGGAGAAGGATCCATCGGATTAATCTCTGCTTAGCATCCTTCTTTGCAAGAAGGTACTTAAAAAACTTGCATGGTCCGTGTAAACTAAAGTTTTAGAACCAACCAAATAAGGATCTAAACTTATCTAAGGCATAAATGACAGCTAAGAATTCTTTTTTTCGGTAGTTGAATAATTCCTTTGAGCATCGTTTAATGTTTTAATAGCATAATAAATAACAGTGGACTTATTATCTAGTTTTTGTCCCAAAGACAAAGACACCAACGGCATAGTCACTAGCATCACACATGAGTTCGAAAGGTTTAGACCAATCGGAGGTCAGATAATTGGTGCAGAGGTTAGGGCGGCTTTTAGTGTTTCAAAAGCCTGATTACAGTTAAAATTAAAGTCAAAGATTGCATCCTTCAAAAGCAGATTAGTGAAAGGCCTAGCTATTTTTGAGAAATCTTTAATAAAACGCCTATAAAAACCTGCATGGCCTAGAAAGGCTCTAATATCACGGACAGTCCGTGGTTTAGGTAGAGTTGCTATCTTATCTAGTTTGGCCTTATCTACTTCGATGACATCACTAGATACAATGTGACCTAGTACTATGCCCTTTTCACCATGAAATGACACTTTTCCCCAGCTTTAAAACGAGGCTCTTTTCTTCACACCATGTCAAAACCTTAGACGGAGGTTAAACAAGCGATCGTGAAGGAATCTCCATAGATAGAAAAATCAACCATGAAAACTTCCATAAAGCTCTACCATGTCACTAAATATATGAAGCATATCACCGGAAGGTACGGGGAGCATTACAAAGGCCAAAAGGCATTCGCTTATAGGCATACGTTCCAAAGGGACATGTGAAGGTAGTCTTTTCTTGGTCATCAATATCAATAATAATCTGAAAATAGCTTGAGTAGCCATCCAGAAAACAATAAAAAGCATGACCAGCTAGGCGTTCGAGCATTTGATCTATAAAAGGTAAAGGAAAGTGATCATTTCGTGTCATAGCATTCAAACGTCGGTAATCAATACAGATCCTCCATTTCATAGGACCTTGTGTGACAACATAGTCACCCTTTCCGTTACGTACCATTGTAACTCCCGATTTCTTAGGAACTACATGAATGGGACTTACCCATTCGCTATCGGAGATTGGGTATATGATACCCGCATGGAGTAATCGTAAGACTTCTTCCCTAACCACCTCTTTCATGGCAGGGTTCAAGCGACGCTGAGGTTCGCGAGAAGTCTTCGCGTTATCCTCCAAATGGATACGATGAGTGCAAACCTTAGGGTCAATTCCCTTAATGTCGGCTAGGGACCAACCAATCGCAGACCGATGTTCCCTAATCACCCTGATTAAACGTGTCTCTTCATCCTTAGTTAACAGAGAAGATATAATAACCGGATGACTACCATCCAGATCAAGTTGAATGCATTTTAACTCCGGGGGAAGTGGTTTAAACACTGGTGTGGAAGGAATGTCAATAGATGTTTCATCAGTGTCCTTATGTTGCGTAATGAATACTTGCTTAGGTAGCAAGTCTTCGTACTCAGTATATGGAGCAACCGACGAGTCTACAATTGGTGTGGACTCAAGGATGGTGTTGACTTCCTCTAAGTAGGAGTCATTTACAAAATCTGAAGTTCCAAAAGAGAGGAATTTGTACATATTGTTTTCGGGAAATGTGTTGCTAAAATAATCTTGAGCTAAACTCTCGATCATGCTAACCTCCCCATCTATAGACGAATCCGTAAGCTGTTTCATCATTTTAAAACATTTACCTCAACCGTAAAGATGGCTAAAAGATAAGAACATCTTACCATCGCGGCAATTTATAAGTCGTTGGCGGTTGCTAAGAAGGGGGCTAAGATGATCGGTCTGAGTCGTTAGACGACTTACGTATCGAGGATAACAAAATCAGCATGATAGTAGAAATCCACGAACCTTAACAAGCACGCGTTTTCCACTACACCCTTAGGATACTTTATAGACCTGTCCACTAATTGCAACGTTATTTTTGTCTGTTGCATTTCCTGTAGACCTAGTTGTTTATACAAATTAAACGGGAGTAAGTTAACACTCGCCCCAAGGTCTAATAATGCGGTCGTCGTGTGGGAATCTCCTAAGGTGCATTTGACAGTAGGACGACCAGGGTCCTTGTACTTAACAATTCCATTATTTTCGGATAAAGTTGGGAACCGCTCAATTAGAAAGGCGCCTTTAGGTATGTTGGTCTTATGCCTAGTAGTGCCTGACTCTTTAAGAAACTTAAGCGGTTAGGTAGCTTTTAATAGCTTCGAGAAAAGGAAGGTTTATCGTTAAATTCTTGAAAACGTTCTTAATCTCCTCAAAGTTTGTATCCCTGGTTAGCATGGCTAATTTTTGAGGGAACGGTAGTTTCGCTCTATATTTCGCGTATGGCTCGACTTGATGTGTAACCTTGGCTTTCGGTTTCTTAGGTTGTGATTTAACTGGTACCTCTACCATGGTAGGCTCTTCAGTTTCTATTTCGGTATCTAGTTCGATATCTGGTGTAGGGAGTACTGATGGGGTAACTATAGGCATAGTTACTTTGTTATCAACCACTCTTCCAGAACGGAGAGTGGTGATGGCATTTAGGTCACCTACGATTGTAGTTTCCGTACTAGTATTACCGTTTACCAAAAAAGGCTGTGTTTGCTATTTTAGGGTTTGGTATCGTGATAAACGTGAAAAGAGTAGTTTACCTACGAAATGAACGATGAAACTCAAAACGCAAGTAAACTAGAACTTCCTTACAAACTGCTATCAAAGATTCTACTCTCAATTCTGTCGAATAGAGTGGAGTAGAAAGTTCGTTCCACTCCTAGTTCTTTAGCATGCGATTGTTTTCGTATTTAACTAATCTTTCTAAGTCTAATGAGAGATTTACGAGGGGGATTATACTACGATGCAACTACCCACAAGATGCAACTAGTTGATTATTAGAACGACAATGGAAATGCTACGTTGATTCTATGATAAGGAGTTAGAGGGGGGATTGATTCCACCTTAACTCAACTTAATCCACTAACGACATTTAATCGTCAGTAATCCGAATTGAATCGCCCAGCAGGACAATTGGTTATTCCTAATCCCTAATTACATATGGCATTTCTACCAATTCATAACTAGCATGTGAACAATTAAACCCATTCTCATGGTGAACTAATCATTTCTAGAGTGGAATAGAAATTACGGCGACTCAACGATAATCGAATCAAGCTTTCATCAAGGCTTCACAACCCCTCTAATGGAGGTTTAGCCTTGAATCATTCATAATCATTTCCATTTAAATTAAACCTACACATACTATAAATAATTGAAATTTACTAATCTAAATTAACAATAATAAAAATATAATTAATCACTAAGAATTGAAACAAACAAGAATTTAAACTAGATCTATGAATGCAAAATGACAAAAATCGAAATTGAATAATAATAACTATTTTATTTATCTAATTAAATGAAGAACAATCATTCAAGGAATTAAATAAAAACAAGATATGAAACTAATTAAATTAAACTAATTAAATCTATTGAAACTAGATCTAGAATTCAGGTTTAATGGAGGCTAACTAATCTAGGTCTAACTATCTACCCTAAACAAAGAGTTACACTTTTGTTTTTATACTTTCAGCTCCAAAATCGTGCATGGGCTTGGAGCCATGTTTTGGGCCGGAAAATCGGGCCCAAAACCCAATTTCTTTAGTCCAAAATGAGCTCTTCAGCTGTAGTTGGCTTCGACAGAAGTTTCGTCCACTTATGCTCCTCTGATTGGATCAAGGCTTGGTCCATTGGAAAGCTCTTTCTGAGCCGGTCGTTTTGACATAAAGTAGGCCCAATTCCGAGGTCTGAGTCCAAAGATATGGCATTCCGAAGTTCTGCTGACTTTTGCTCCTTTATCTCGCTAAGGTGGCACATTTCTGCACATAATGGACTTTACAGCCTGAAGTGCATAAAAACACATAATCAGTATTAACTCTTACTTATTATTCACATAATTGGTCTAACAATATGATTATTAAGGGGTTAAAACTACAGTTTTGGGCTCTTATCAAACCACCCCCAAACAGCATTTTGCTTGTCCTCAAGCAAATATGAGAAATTAGCATAAGTGACCAAAAATGGAGTTCTATCTACTCTCATTTTGCTGAGTGCGATTGCATTTACCATATGCAATAAGGCCTTAAACCACTAGGAATTCCCTAGTGGACGAGTTATAGCCTGGTGAGAGTTTTCCAGTGAAGGTACTCACAAACTTCATCTATACTACAACGACTAAGAAATAAAACCATTGTTTCCTTATTCATGCTCAACTATCTATACATCTCACTAGCAATTGAATAAGAACAACCAAGTCAAAAACCTAAGCTAATATATGCATAATAATCAATCATCTACAATAAACATATATACAATGAGCAATACTATAAAATGCTTAGTAGGTTCGTTTCTGAAACTCGGAATAGCGTCCTTACGTAGGTTCTCACAAGAATAGTCAAGATATAACACTCTGATTTTTTTTCCACTCAAATTTCGCTACTCTAGTGTGCAGTGGGCACACTTTACCTTACAATCTCAATGACAACAAGGAAGCCGGAGTCGATCAAACACATCTGCCACCTACTATCACACTAACCTATTCCTAATTGAGCTAGAGGTCTTTATTAGGTGTTGCAGGGATTTGGAGATGGTTTAAGAAGGAAGGAAATGGATATTAAAAAAAAACAAGTCTGAGATAATAGAGTCTTCATATTATGTAACTAAAGAAAACCTTATTATTTACTTTTGCTTCTACACTTTGTTTCCATCCTTAGCCATATTTTTTTTTTCTTTTTCTTTGGCTTTTGACTCCTTTTATTCTATTTTTTTGGAGTTTTTATTTTATTTCTATTTTTATTTTTCTTTTATTTGGATGGAAACTTCTTTTCTCTATTTCCTGAAGCAATTAACTAATTTTTGTTTACACAGGTTTTTCTCTCCTTCTTTCTTCCTCATTCTATTCTCAGACTTATTCTAAATTGGGTAGGTTGAGTTTTTTTTTTTTTTTTTTTATTTTGTTTTGTTTTTGTAACAGGGTAAAGGATTTGTGGTTTATGAAAGGCTAAGGAAAGGCTCAGAGGGGCGACTAGTGGAAAATTAATTCATAGGTTTGAATTTATGGCTATATCGATCCAAAGAGGGCCTAAATTCTCGCTTAGGATATGGTTTAGTGATCAAGCAAGTGGACGTGTGATTTCTCTATCCGGATTTTACTTCTCCCTTGTGTCATTTCTCAAATGTTTCGCTCATATAAGGCTTTAGGCTATATTCTCACAGGATTTGTAGAATATAAGTACTCTAGCCTAGATTTCCGAGAAACTTACTGCTAACAATCATAGATACTCATGTAATATATTTATAGATAGATGCAAAGATTATTACCTATATATTAACCTAAGTTTCTAACAATTATTCTGATGCAACAGCTACGTGAGACTTCTAGATTGTTAAGAGCATGGAGAAGAAAACAATACCAATATTCCTAAGTGTATAGCATAAACTTATTTATTTATATTTTTGAATTTTTAACTAGAAAACAAATGCATATTATATCTATCTATATCCTAACAGATGCCTTAATTACACGTGTTTCTATGCCCCCCCCCAAAAAAGCATGCTTTGTCCTCAAAGCATTTAAATAAAGTGGGTAGGAAAAATACCATTGAAGCGCGTGAAATTCAGGAACATCTGCAAAACAAAGTTAGAACGTACTAATATAGGAAATAAAAAACTGACGCAACTCTATAAGAGTTTCACCCATTATGGGGTTAGTAAGAAGTAACATGCTTGGGACATAAGCAGACACTAACTGAACTAAAACTTACCTTCACTCTCGCTTTTATTCTTCATTCTCCTCATCCTCTCCTTCTATAAAGAAGTGAGGCTCCTTCGCGTCCTGCCATGCTATGATAATTTGCCAGGCTTCACGCCATTTATCATCTATGGTTGCTAACCTATTAAGTGCCACTTGGTCTGATGGGGTGTAGGGTGCAACCTGGTGAGGTTGTATCCGCCACCCTTGCCAAGTCATTGCACAGAAAGATCGAATAATACTATTGGTGGGTCGCGACCGTGTCTACCCTAATCCAATCCGTGAAACGTGTACAAAAAAAGGGGAAAGAAACATAGCATAATACGGAAATTAGAACAGGCATAAGAAGGTACTTATGCCTCATGGTATGGGCTCGTGCTAAACTAGACATCAAGGTTAAGGGAAGGTCATAGAAACCGGCGCCCCGCGGGCTAATGCAAGGAAAATGCTGCAAGTGGTGTCATTCACAGAAGAAAAACGCCATTCCCCTAAAATGTTTAGCATAATCCAAAACATAACAGTTCCTATGTTCATGGACAGGCTACCAAGGGCGACGTTATATTCCCCTTGGTCCTCGATACGGAAAATGCCTGCGCCATACGACTCATACAAAAACTCATAAGTGTAGACATAAATATTATCTACCCAATAGCACCATGGGTCCTGTATTTCAGCGGGCATAGCTAGTCCAAGAACAAACGCTAGCAAGAACCTGGTAATTTCCATTGGTTCATTATCAATGTTGATGGAGAACACTTGTTCTCCATCCGGTCTCTCAAAGAAAATGCAGTTATCGTAAAAATAAGATGCAAGTGCTGGAGAATAAAGTTCAGCCGGTCTTACCATAAGCGGTTCCCAGCCAACGTATGTGATCACCTCGCGAAACCAAGCACCATAAGTAGTGCTTTGGAACAAATCTTCGAAAGACTGTTCCGGTATTATTATAGGAGATGTCATCTCAAAACTACGCTTTGGAACAGCTGCGAATGAACCAGGAACAACCTGCGGAAAACTGGAATTTTTCTGGTCCACGAGAGTCAGGGCGCGGTCGCGCTCAACTAGGGCACGAGTTGCGCTCTGTGTATTTGGAATTCCAGTGTTTGAAGGCCGAAGTCGCTCCTTTGCGCTGGCGCCGCTCGGAAGTCGCTTTTTGTGAAAATGGAGACCAAACGTGGGAATCGCGGGTGTGTAATGTGCGTGATGGAAGTTAGGTGTAGTGTGGGTTATGAGTGTAGAATGAATGAAGTTTATATAGGTTTTAAGTTTCTAAAACGGATCGAGAAGTTGCCTAAAAGCTTTTACGGCAGTTTCCGGAAATAAGAAAATTTCCAACTCGAAAACGGAAACAACTCATTTTCTTGAATCTAAAACAATCCTAATATCTTTTAGGGTGAAATTAGAATAGAAACTACCTATCTTATCGAGATTTCATCCTAACCTTATATTTATTCATAGATATGCCTAATCGGCCATATTCTCACCCCATACTGCAATAACTTCTAAAACGAGGGTCATATATAAAAATCATGCCGGAATAGATTACACCACCCCCAAACAATTTGGGAAGGTGGGATCAATACTAAACAACCACGCACAATATAAATAATGACATTATATTAAAATTGGCATTAAATGCCCTTTTACTACAAAAATCCAAATTACGAAAATAAAAGTTACATTAAAATAAAAACAACAGAAATAAATAAAACAACAACCACTATCAATCCTCACACTCCCTAAACACCTCGCTACTGGTAGCGGAGGGCACACTCTCTAGTGGTGGCTCCTGAGCTCCTGAAGGTCCAAAGATCGTCCGTCCTTCGGCCGACGACGCCATGCCTCGTAGTTTGTGTCCTCGGCGAAGTCTGCGTGAGGTGGGAAGCGTGCAAGCATATCCGCTCTAAACTGGCGCTGGGCTTCCATCTCAGCCCTCGCCTGCTCCTACCTCTCATCCTCTCTCTGGGTGCGGATCTCGAAGTTGTGATGGATAGTCGCCTGTCGAGTCCGGAGGTCTTCACAGATAGTGTTTAGTGAACGCATGCCCCTATGAAGCACAGCCATGCGTTCTGCATCTGACCAACACCTCTGTAGGGCATCCGCATCAAAGCAAGTCACGTCCTCCTCATACTCCTCCGAGTCATCCTCATTTCTAGCCTCCTCCTCGTCCTGTTCCCTATCCTCGGGCAATCTCCAAACTTGTTGGACACACTCCCTATAGATACGCGGGTTACGGTGTAGGGTAATGTAAATCCTCTCAGATGCCGGAGCTGCATTCATCTTCAGCATGATCTTGGTAATTAAAACAAGAAGAGGTGCCAAAGACTTTCCCACCCCCCTAATCATGCTCAGCAAAAACTCCAAGATACAGAAGTCGTACTTCTGCTCCTAGAGTACCCATAAGATGTGGAGGCAGGTCAGACCGATGTCACTGACCTTGTCTTTCCCTAGGACATTCCGACCAATCCACTAAGCTGTAGCTAGCTGGTTGGTCCTGAGGGATGCATGGCGAACACAATGGGAGCTTGTATTGTAACTCCCATTGATAACAGTCGCACCCATCAAAGGCTCTACCCCCTCATACTGGGACTCCTGTAGCGTGGCATCCAGACGGATTCTAGGCGGAATGCCTAGAATCTCAGCCAACACCCCAGTAGTCAACTCCTTCCTCCTCTTTGCTACCAAAACAAAAATCCTACTTCCCTCCAACTCCCTGGTGTTGTAGAACCGTCGTACCAAGTCTTCATGATAGAAGGCTTCGGTCGAATACCACAAGCTGTTCCAGTCTCTATTAATCATTTCGTCACCAGAAAAGCGGCGCTAGCGCCCGAAAAGACTTGCTCTCGCAAAATTCGGCGTTGTTGAGCCATTGGAAGTTTGGAATGTAGTGGGGTTTTAAATGTGATGTGGTGGTGGGGGATTTTAATAGACCGGTTGAAACAAACAAAGGTGGTGGTGGAGTGGTGGGTGGGCAGCACCAAAATTTGATATTTTGGTGGATTTTTGGTGATGTAATTTGGTGGTAGTGGTGGTCGGTCGTGTTTGGAGTCGATTTGGGTTGGGTATTGATTTTTGGGCGGGTTAATTTTGTTTTCTTTTTATTTTGATTTTGTTTAGGTTTTGTTTGAAGCTTTGGCGTTAATGGCGGATTTGGGGAAGAAGATCGCGACTGTTGGCTAAGGTAAGGTAGCGGTCGTCGCTACTGCCGGTCTTGGCTGGTTGGGCCCAAGCCCAAATCAAAATTTGTGATATTTTTTTTTTTTTTCGATTTTTCGCGAAACTTCAAATCAAAATTGCCGCTTCGTTACCGGTCCGATTTTTGCGAATGAGATATGGAAATGATTAGGAGAGAATTTCCCATCCAATGATCCATTTAAAACACTCTATTCCGACCGTGGATGACATATAAGATAGTGGAAAATGCCTCGAAGTGCGTGCATGACGTAAGTTATGCGAACGAATGAACTCTAAATTCATAGATTATGTTAACCCGGATTGGAATACAATTAAACGGCCTTAGCAACTTTAATTGGACATAAACATTTTAGTATGGAAACACGAACACCCCACCCCCAAACAAATTTTTTACAACGAAGCTTAGAAAATTTGTTTTTAGCAGTGGGTCTTTTAAAGTTAGATTCCCGAGACTTCCTAGATTACTATGCTTATTCTTTAATATATATATATATTTAATTTTAAAAAGAAAAGCAATAAACAATAAAGACATAATTCACCCCATAGAGAAACATGACTCAAAAATCTGAGAAAACATGCAAGAGTGGAACACGTGAATTATGTCAAATGTGGACTTAGGATCCGGTACTTACAGCCACACACTCCATAGGGAGGGCCCGGTTTCCTTAATGGTGCACTCACCAATATGTGGAAATGAAAGGAAATGCACCAAACACAAAAATTGAGTCGTTTATAGTCAGATACTCGAGACTTTATCTAAACATATGTATGAACATGCAGTTTATCATATATCAACAATCGAAATAGTTGAGGATCATTCCCTAAATAAATATCACAGAAAACATATCCAAACACAGTCAAGCACTAAGATTTCCTATGACCCAACGTAGTGAAATGAAAGCGAAGTCGGATAACCCCATTACGTAACCTAGCATGCACCTTCTTTTTCATTTTTGAATGAGTTGGTGTTCTAGTAAATAAGTGTGGAAAATTGAATGGTTGTGGAAGGTATGGTGGATATGGATAAGTTGTAGAAGGAAGGAATGGAAAAATTGAGGATGTGGGTTTAGCACAAAGCTCGTTCATGGTGTGTGTAGGGACTGTCTCAAGTCTGAAAATGAAGGTGTCAAATGGTTTGTCCTTCTGAAGTATTTGTTTACTAGATGGATTTAAAAAATCATGAAGCACGGGAGAAACAAAAGGATCGAGTGCAAACTCGAGATTCCTTTGAAAGGGCGGAAGGAGGGGAGTCGAGGTGGATGTTGTGCAAGTTAGTTCTTGATAGGGTGAATCGTCACCTACTCTAAGAAACTCATCCAATTCCTCATCTAGATTGGTCATATCCACGTTACTATGATAGTCCTCTATATCTTTGAGAAAGTCATCTCTGTCATCCTCATCCGTAATATGTGTATCGACTGGTGTAGGGATAAAAATGTTGGAGTCTGAACTGCCAAAGGACATAAATTTGGGCATATGATTATCGAGGAACGTGTTGTTGAAATAATCTCGAGCAAAGCTCTCGATCATGCTAACCTCTCCATCCATAGACGAATCGGGTAAATGTGTCTTTGTTTATTGACTTCAACAGCAAGATGGCCAAAAGACATGGACATTGAACCATCGCGACAATTAATAAGCGCATTGGCAGTTGCCAGGAAGGGACGCCCTAAGATGATCGGGACGAGTCGTTAGCGACTTCAGATCGAGGATTACAAAATCAGCCGGATAGTAGAAATCCCTAACTTTTACCAAAGACATTTTCGACCACACCCCCTATGATACTTAATAGACCGATCGACTAATTGCAACGCGTCATTTTAGTGGGTTGCATCTCGCCTAGACCTATTTGTCTATACAAATAAAATGGGAGTAAGTTAACACTAGCCCCCGTGTCTAATAACGATGGTCGTCGATATAGGAATCTCCTAAGGTGCATTATGCTGATGGGGCGACCGGGGTCCTTGTACTTAACAATTCCATTATATGTTCAGATAAGGTTGGGAATTGTTACGTTAAAAAAGTCTTTTGGTATATTTGTCTTACGCCTAGTGGTACACAATTCCTTAAGAAACTTAGCATGGTGTGGTAGCTTTTAATAGCTTCGAGGAAGAGAAGGTTTATAGTTAGATTCTTGAAAACGTCCCTAATCTCCTCATAATTTGTATCCCTAGTTAACATGGCTAATTTTTGTGGAAACGGTAGTTTCTGTCTATATTTAGCAATGGTATCACCTGGATGTTTAACCATGGCTTCCTGTTTCTTAGGTTGTGTTATAACTGGTACCTCTACAAAGTGGTAGGCTCTTCAGTTTCTATTTCGCATCTAGTAAAATAACAGTGTAGGGGTTCTTGGTGGGGTAACTATAGGCATAGTTACCTTGTTATCAACCACTCTGCCGAACGGAGAGTGGTGATGACATTTAGCTCACCTATATTTTCATATTCATTACTAGTATTATCGGTTACCTCAAAGGCTGTGTTTGTTGTTTTAGGATTAGGTATTGCGTGACCTGGCAACACACCTTTGGGTTGGGCTTTATCTTGAGCCAACTGTTGGGTTAAATTATTAACGGATTGTAGAAGTTGTTGGTTAGATTGAGCCATGGTTTGGAAAAGTTTTTGGCTCACTTGTATGAAGGTGTCAAGTCGATCCGGTTGTGTGGGTGTAGTAGTCACGGATGGTGTGACTGGAACTATTTCACGTGAATTATTTATGGGTGGATTTTGATAGTTATTATTTACCGGAACGATAGCTCTATTAGCATTATAATTATTATAACTACCTTGACCTTGTGCTTGTCCTTGTCGAGGTTGCACTTGGTTGTTATAGTTATTAAAATTACCCTGACCCTGTCCTTGTCGTAGTGGAGCTTGGTTAAAGCTGTGCGTTGGCCTAACATATTGATTATTGTACCCTTGAGGTGTGACGTGTTGGTTATTTCTCCAACCGAAGTTGGGATTTTGTCTCCAAGGGGCGTTAGGTTCACTATTAATGGAACAAGCCTGTTCATAGGCTATAGAACAGTGGGAGTCGGGATGCTCAGGACTCCAATAGAAACTACATGGATTTGAATTTACATTCATGACGGGGGACGACTTTTGTTGTACAGAAATGGCGTCTACCTTTTTAGTGAGTGATTCGATTAGAGTTTTAAGCTCGGGATCGTGTTTCATCTCAAACATACCGGCGACCTTAACTGTATTAGAAGAACTAGCAGAGCGGTGGATATCGTCACTACCCCCCCAGTTGTTATTTCCTTTAGTTTGATCCTCTAAAAATTTATAAGCCTCCGAGCCTCCTTTACTTAAGAAACTACCCCCATTCATTATGTCAAGGACTTCTTTATGGTGGTGTAGAAGTCCTTTGAAAAAGGCACGAACTAACGTGTCTTTCGCTAAGTTATGATGTGGACACTCTATAAGGAGATCGGTGAAAACGATTCCAAGCCTCTCAAAATGATTCATGAGGATTTTGTCGAAAGAAGTGAATCTTGGAAAGCATCTCATCCGTCTTTAGGGGTGGGTAAAATGTTCCATAAACAAATTGAACAAGTTTAGCCCACGAGTCCACATAATTAAGCGCTTGGGCAGTTAACCAAGACGCCGCCTTATCGGCTAAGGTGAAAGGGAATACCCTCAGTTTAATTTGTTCCCCACCAACCGTAGGATGGTGGAATATTGTTAGGACTTGTTCAATCCTACGCATATGCTGATAAGGTTTTTCATGGTCTAAACCATGAAAAACGGGTAACAAATTAAAAATATTTGGGGGGATTCGGAAATCCCCCACTAGGTCTGCTAGAACGATGCACGATTTAGGGCTATCGCTCAAGGCTTTGTAGAAGTCCGAGAGAGGAGTCTCTCTTTCTGCAGCCATTATATCAGGTGTGGTGTGTGGAATAGTGGCTAGAGGTGTAATGGGTGGTGTACTAGATAGACTTGTTTGTCGATGTTGCCGTGTAATTACGTTAGGTGTTTTTGTTCAACTAGACCTTAATCTCATGCAAGACTAAGTCGACACTTAACTAACATGCAACACTCCAAACAGTTCTGATATACTAGTAGAAAACCTCTAACTGGAGATGCGAGGTGTGGAAGAAAGGAATACCTGATTGCGTCATTGCTTCGCTTATGAATTGCGTCTTGTTTACGCGTGTTCAGTGTATATAAGAAGTTAGAACACTGAAAAACTTGACAAACCGAAGTTCGAATCAAACCTGTGGAAATTCGGAAAAATCAGCTAAGGGCGCGCGTCTCTCTCTGCTGGTCACACTTGGTATGGTATGGCCTTCGGTAGATGAAATTCCAGTGTTTGGGCGGTCGTTCTTCCTCTCTGAAGCGCTGGCGCTCCGTGTATTTTCTCGCGAAACTTTTCGATGTTTAATCAGACAACCACAGCATGAATCAAACCAGGGTGGGTGGGTGAAATGGGACTTAAAAATGACTAATTTAAGTACAAAAACAATGCAAAAGGTTACTAAGATGGCAGCGGCGCCATTTGATAAACGTGAAAAGAGTAGTTTACCTACGAAATGAACGATGAAACTCAAAACGCAAGTAAACTAAAACTTCCTTACAAATTGCTATCAAAGATTCTACTCTCAATTCTGTCGAATAGAGTGGAGTAGAAAGTTCGTTCCACTCCTAGTTCTTTAGCATGCGATTGTTTTCGTATTTAACTAATCTTTCTAAGTCTAATGAGAGATTTACGAGGGGGATTATACTACGATGCAACTACCCACAAGATGCAACTAGTTGATTATTAGAACGACAATGGAAATGCTACGTGATTCTATGATAAGGAGTTAGAGGGGGGATTGATTCCACCTTAACTCAACTTAATCCACTAACGACGAATCGTCGTAATCCGAATTGAACTGCTTCGCAGGACAATTGGTTATTCCTAATCCCTAATTACACATGGCATTTCTACCAATTCATAACTAGCATGTGAACAATTAAACCCATTCTCATGGTGAACTAATCATTTCTAGAGTGGAATAGAAATTACGACGACTCAACGATAATCGGAATCAAGCTTTCATCAAGGCTTCACAACCCCCTCTAATGGAGGTTTAGCCTTGAATCATTCCGCAATCATTTCCATTTAAATTAAACCTAAACATACTATAAATAATTGAAATTTACTAATCTAAATTAACAATAATAAAAATCTAATTAATCATTAAGAATTGAAACAAACAAGAATTTAAACTAGATCTATGAATGCAAAATGACAAAAATCGAAATTGAATAATAATAACTATTTTATTTATCTAATTAAATGAAGAACAATCATTCAAGGAATTAAATAAAAACAAGATATGAAACTAATTAAATTAAACTAATTAAATCTATTGAAACTAGATCTAGAATTCAGGTTTAATGGAGGCTAACTAATCTAGGTCTAACTATCTACCCTAAACAAAGAGTTACACTTTTGTTTTTATACTTTCAGCTCCAAAATCGTGCATGGGCTTGGAGCCATGTTTTGGGCCAGAGAATCAGGCCCAAAACCCAATTCTTTCAGTCCAAAAAGGCCTCTTCAGCTGCAGTTGGCTTCAACAGACTTTTCGTCCACTTCTGCTCCTCTGATTGGGCCAAGGCTTGAACCATTGGAAAGCTCTTTCCGAGTCGGTCGTTTTGACATAAAGTAGGCCCAATTCCGAGGTCTGAGTCCAAAGATATGGCATTCCGAAGTTATGCTGACTTTTGCTCCTTTATCTCGCTAAGGTGGCACATTTCGCACATAATGGACTTTGCAGCGGCTGAAGTGCATAAAACACGTAATCGATATTAACTCTTACTTATTATTCACATAATTGGTCTAACAGTATGATTATTACGGGGTCAAAACTACAGTTTTGGGCTCTTATCATATCGCTTGTCTTGGAAACACGCCTTTTGGTTGGGCTTTCTCTTGGGCTAACTGTTGTATGCCCTGATTTATAGATTGTAAGATCTGTTGGTTTGATTGAGTCATTGATTGGAAAAGTTGTTGGGTAACCTGTATAAAGGCGTCGATTCGGTCCGGTTGTGTAGGTGTAGTAGTCACAGGTGGTGCTACTGGAACTATCTCACGTTGATTATTTATGGGTGGGTTGTGAAAGTTACTATTGTTAACCGGAACGATACCTCTATTGGTATTATAACTATTATAATTATTCTGACCTTGTGCTACACCTTGTCGTGGTTGCGCTTGGTTGTTATAATTATTATAATTTCCCGACCTTGTCCCCTCGCCCTTGCCTAGGTGGAGCTTGATTATAGTTGTTTGCTTGCCTAACATTTTGGTTATTAAACCCTGGAGGTGTAACTTGTTGATTGTTTTGCCAACTAAAGTTGGGGTGTTGTCTCCATAGGGCATTAGGAATAGGATAGTTATTAATGGAGCAAACATTATCTTGCTCTAATTGTTGTTGTTCATAGGCGAGAGGACAATAGGAGTCAGGGTGCTCTGGACTCAAACAGAAATTACATGGGTTGGAGTTTACATTCATGACGGGGATAGGTTTTGTTGAGCGAAATAGCCTCGACCTTTTTAGTTAGAGATTCGATTAAATTTTTAAGTTCGGATCGTGTTTCATCTCAAACATACCGGCGCCTTAACTGTTGAAGAAGAATCGGGCGGAGCGGGGGATATCATCGCTACCCCCCCAATTGTTATTAAGGTTTAGTTTGTTATTCTAAAATTTGTATGCCTCTGAGGCTCCTTTACTTAGGAAACTACCCCCATTCATTATGTCAAGGACTTCTTTATGGTGATGTTGAAGTCCTTTGAAAAAGCACGAACTAACGTGTCTTTTGCTAGGTTATGGTGTGGACACTCTATAAGCAGATTGGTGAAACGATTCTAAGCCTCAGAAAATGATTCATGAGGATTTTGTCGAAAGAAGTGAATCTTGGAAAGCATCTCATCCGTTTTTAGGGGTGGGTAAAAATGTTCCATAAATAGCTGAACAAGTTTAGCCCACGAGTCCACAGAATTAGGCGCTTGGGCAGTTAACCAAGACGCCGCCTTATAGGCTAAGGTGAAGGAAAATACCCTCAGTTTAATTTGTTCCGCACCAACCGTAGGATGATGGAATGTTGTAAGGACTTGTTCAATCTTACGCATGTGTTGGTAAGGTTTTTCATGGCTTAAACCATGGAAAACGGGTAACAAATTAAATATGTTTGGGGGGATTCGAAAATCCCCCACTGGGTCTATTAGAACGATGCAAGATTTAGGGCTATTGCTCAAGGCTTTGTAAAAGTCGGAGAGAGGAGTCTCTCTTTCTTCAGCCATTATGTCAGGTGTGGTTGGTGGAATAGTAGCTAGAGGTGTAATGGGTGGTGTACTAGATAGACTTGTTTGTTGCCGTGTAATTACGTTTGGTGTTTTTGTTCGACCAGACCTTAATCTCATGCAAGACTAAGTCGAGCTTAACTAAATATGCAACACTCCAAACAATTTTGATATACTAGTAGAAACCTCTAACTGGATATGCGAGGTATGGAAGAAAGGAATACCTGATTGCGTCCTTTGCTTCGCTTATGAATAAGCGTCTTGTTTACGGCGTGTTCGGTGTATATAAGAAGTTAGAACACTGAAAAAACTTGGAAAATCAAAATTTTAATCAAACCCGCGAAATCCGGCAAGATTCAGCTCGTAGCGGTCGGCTTCGTGTAAGTTCAGTTTATAGTGTTTGAGCCTGGTCGCTTTGTATGGGCGCTGGCGCCTTCGGTGGTAGATGAAGTTCCAAAGTGTTTGGGCGCGGTCGTTAATCTCTCCTTGAAGGCCCGCGTGTATTTTCTCGCGGAACTTTTCAAAGCTGAAACGGACAACCACAGTATGAAACAAACAAGGGTGGGTGGGTTTAATGGGACTTAAAAATGACTAAATATACTACAAAAACAATGCTAAAGGTTACTAAGATGGCAGCGGCGCCATTTGATAAATCATAAAATTGAATAGCTTACCTACGAAATGAACGATGAAACTCAAAACGTAAGTAAACTAAACTATCTTTATTGCTTATCAAAAATTGATTCTACTCTCAATGCAAAATGCACTAAGTGGAGTAGGAAATTCGTTCCACTCTTAGTTCTCTAGCATGGATTGTTTTCTAAGTCTAAGAAATCAGTCTTACGTCTAGTGAGAGATTTACGAAGGGTGTTTATATTACGCTGAAACTAAAAGGAGTCTATGTTGAATTTAACTACGAATACTATGGAAATACGATTGTTTGAATCTAGATAAAGAAATAGAGGGGAATTGAATCCACCTCGAATCCAACTTAATTACCTAGTATAGATTGTCGTATCTCGATTCCTACGTTCTTACGGCAAGAATTTTGAGTCTAATCCCTAGTGTTCATGGCATTTCTACCAAGTACTAACTAGCATGTGAGGTCGTCCACCCATTCTCATGGCGAATCACGACCTTCTAGAGTGGAATAGATTCTACAATGATTCTACACTATACAACTAAGTTTTCATCAAGGCTTCATCAACCCCTCTAATGGAGGTTTTAGCCTTGAGTCATCAAAACATCATTTCCCATATTACTATAACTAAACATAATATCAAGATTCAAGATTTACTTAATTAAACAATAAGGAAACCTAATTTAATGACTAAAATGAACTAAGGATAAGAATTGAAATTAGATCTAGAAATTGAAATGACAAAAATCGAAATTGATAAAAATAACTACTTTATTGATCTAATCAAACAAGGATAATCATTCAAAGACTTAATCTAAAGCAAGAATTGAAATGGAGCTAAACTTAATTAATCTAATGAAAACTAGATCTACAATTATTTAGGTCTAACTATCTACCATTAACAAAGAGCTAAGCTTTTGTTTTTATATGTTTTCAGATCCAAAAATCTTGCATGGGCTTGGAGCCATGTTTTGGGCCAGAGAATCAGGCCCAAAACCCAATTCTTTCAGTCCAAAAAGGGCTCTTCAGTTGCATTCGGCTTCAATAGACTTTTCGTCCACTTTTACTCCTCTGATTGGGTCAAGGCTTAGACCATTGGAAAGCTCTTTCCGAGCTGGTCGTTTTGACGTAAGGTAGGCCCAATTCCGAGGTCTGAGTCCAAAGATATGGTCTTCGGAAGTTTTGCTGACTTTGTGGACTATTTCAGCCCGCGTCGACTTTTCAGCTTTTGACCGGGCTTTAGAAAGGCTTTGTCTTCTTGAATCTTGGCCTTTAATCACGGAACTCCTTAGTAACCGACCTTAGCTCCTTTATCTCGCTAAAGTGGCACATTCCCCGCCATAATGGACTTTGAAACCCGAATGCGTAAAACACGTGTCGGTGTTAACTCTTACTTATTACTCACATAATTGGTCTAAAGGTATGACTGTTACAGGGTTAAAACTACAGTTTTGGGCTCTTATCAGGTTGCTTCACCCCAGTACGGCCTCGTTGCCTATCTTCCCGCGTCACCAGATCACTTTTACGCTTCTCCATCACAGCTTTCTCCGACGTCTCCCCACTCACGTTACCCCGCGCTCTGGCTTTCTTCTTCGTCCTCTTCTCCCGAATGGCAGGTCCTCCGCACTCTTCAAAGAAATGCGCAACTTCCGGTAGCTTTGCCTGTTTTTCAGCTCACGACAGCCTAGCAAACTTCTCGATCACCTGTCGACTTGACTCCTTTTTCAGGCGGATATCTGCATAGGCAACAAGACAACAGATTCAGTAAAAGTTCAACAAAACCAAGTTAACCTAATCAGGCAACGCGCTGCTACCCACCAGTAAAGTTGCATATTTTATGGTCCACACTGAACCCTCTAGCACAGTAGCGTCCTACAAGGTGCAGTGGTCGTTTGTCCCACGACTCGTTACTCTTACCATCCAGAACACCCGACAACGTAGCTCGAGTTTGAAGGCTAAAGTTCAGCGACCTAGATCGTTTTACGAGGTAGTGCTCGATAACATCAGCGACCTCAATTCGGTACTCACCACTAGCGTTCAAGAGGTCAAAAACCTTAAATAATCGCCACGTGTTACCCACAAACTGAACGAGCCTTGCCACGGTTTTAGGAACTTCGCAAAACCAGCTTGAGAATCGGTATCGTCATGTGCGCCCTCAGCTGTCCCTCACAGATGATCACCCCATGATTTGGTGGGGTATACCTATCACTATACACCAGAGCGTTCTGACCAAGCTCATGGATCTCCAGATCGCTCACGGTTATCCCATACTTCTTTCTCAGATATGGGAACGCCCTCAAAGCATGTCTATCCACAGCCCTAGGCGGCAGGCCGCTTGAAGACGACGACCCCTCACCGCGACCTGAAGTGCTACCTTCAGCAGCTACAGACGCAGATCGAGCCACATCTTCCTCACTGCCAGCCCCCTCAGCCGCCTCGCCTTCATTATCACTCTCAACCATCTCACACACGGACTCATCCTTCTCATCACCTTCATCATCCTAGCCAAGAGAAGCTTCACGAACCTCATTAGATCGAGTGTCATCGGAGTCCGACATTTTCTCTTCTAAACCTAACAAATCTAGCTACTAGTATCTAACAGGGTATCCTAACAACTCTAGCACAGAGGCTTAGCACCAAACCAGAAGAACAGGTTCAAAAATGGCAGAGAACTAACCTGAAGGATGATGCGGTAATGAAGTTATGTCTACCAAACGAAGCAGCCAAATGAAGTCTCAATAGAGCAAGTGAAATTTTTGAGCAACCGCCCCTCCAGTTTCCAAGGCATCATGATTACACCCTAGCCCTAGCTGCCCACGACTTCCAATCAACTGTCTTGTCTTTTCACATCCTGAAAAAACGGGGCGCCACGTTTTCTTCTCTGAATCGCCGGATCCTCGCCACGTCTTTGCATCGTCAAACGTTAAGCACCCACTAGCTCACATGGTTAACACAAGCCATTCCTCACAGGTCATTGGAGATTTCCACCTCTCACATATGATAAATGTAAAATGAATAGTTTTACCTACGAAATGAATGATGAATTCAAAACGTAAGTAAACTAAAACTGATCTTTTATATCTCAATTATCAAAGCTTCTACTCTCGATGCGAATTGCACTAAGTGGAGAGTATGAAGTTCGTTCCACTCCTAGTTCCCTAGCATGGATTGTTTTCTAAGTCTAAGAAATCAGTCTTAAGTCTATGAGAGCTTTTACTGAAGGGAATTATACTACGATGCAATATGAAATTGATTATTTAAATTTAAACTACTTAATGCTATGGAAATATGATTGTTTTGAATCTAGATAAAGGATTAGAGGGAATTGAATCCACCTCGAATCCAACTTAATAACCTAGTATAGATTCTTGTATCTCGATTCTCCGCGTTCTTACGGCAAGAAATTCGAGTTCTAATCCCTAGTGTTCATGGCATTTCTACCGAAAGTACTAACTAGCATGTGAAGTCATCCACCCATTCTCATGGCTTAAACACGACTTTCTAGAGTGGAATAGAATCTACAAACAATTCTACACTAACAACTAAGTTTTCATCAAGGCTTCATCCTCTAATGGAGGTTTTAGCCTTGATTCATCAAACTAACATTTCCCATTGAATCTAAACTAAACATAATATAAAGATTCTAACTTTATGAAAATTAACTAAACAATAATCGAAATCTAATTAATAACTAAGAATTGAATGATAACAAGAATTGAAATTTGATCTAATAAATTGTAAATGACAAAATCGAAATTGACAAGAGTAACTATTTTATTTATCTAATATATCAAGAATAATGATTCAAGGACTTAATCTAAAACAAGAATTGAAAATGGAACTAAAACTTAATTTAATTAATTAAACTAGATCTAGAATTCTATATATTAATTTAGGTCTAACTAGCTACCATTAACAAAGAGCTACGCTTTTGTTTTTATACTCTCAGATCCAAAAATCGTGCATGGGCTTGGAGCCATGTTTTGGGCCAGAGAATCAGGCCCAAAACCCAATTCTTTCAGTCCAAAAAAGCCTCTTCAGCTGCAGTTGACTTCAACAGACGTTTCGTCCACTTCTGCTCCTCTGATTGGATCAAGGCTTAGACCATTGGAAAGCTCTTTCCGAGCCGGTCGTTTTGACATAAGATAGGCCCAATTCCGAGGTCTGAGTCCAAAGATATGGTCTTCGGACGCTCTGGTGACTTTGTGCACTTTGTTTTACGCTTTGCGTGGACTTTGACTTTTCATCTTTTGACCGGGCTTTACAGAGGCTTTGTCTTCTTGAAAATTGGCTTTTAATCACCAAACTCCTTAGCAACCGACCTTTGCTCCTTTATCTCGCTAAAGTGGCACATTTCTGCACATAATGGACTTTGAAGCCTGAAATACATAAAAACACGTAATCAGTGTTAACTCTTAATTATTACTCACATAATTGGTCTAAAAGTATGACTGTTACAGGGTTAAAACTACAGTTTTGGGCTCTTATCAAACCACCCCCAAACAGCATTTTGCTTGTCCTCAAGCAAAGATGAGAAATTAGAATAAGTGACCAAAAATGGAGTTTTATCTATTCTCGTTTCGCTGAGTGCGATTGCATTAACCATATGCAACAAGGCCTTAAACTACTAGGAATTCCCTAGTGGACGAGTTATAGCCTCGTGAGAGTTTTCTAGTGAAGGTACTCACAAACTTCATCTATACTACAATGACTAAGAAAGAAAACTATTGTTTCCTTATTCATGCTCCAAATTATCTATACATCTCACTAGCTATGAACAAGAATAACCAAGTCAAAACCTAAGCTAATATATGCATAATAATCAATCATCTACAATAAACATATATGCAATGAGTAATACTATGAAATGCAATAGCGGTCCGTTTTCTCTTCGAATAAGCGTCCTTAAGTAGGTTCTCACAATAATAGTCAAGATACAACACTCTGATTTTTCCACTCAAGTTTTGCTATCAGTAGTCTTGTGGGGGCACACTTTACCTTACAATCTCAATGACACACAAGGAAGCCGGACTCGATCAAACACATCTGCCACTTACTATCACACTAACCTATTCCTAATTGAGCTAGAGGTCTTTATTAGGTGTTTCGGGATTAGGAGATGGTTTAAGAAGGAAGGAAATGGATATTCAAAAAGGACAAGTCCGAGATAATAGAGTCTTCATATTATGTAACTAGAGAAAACCTTGTTATTTACTTTTGCTTCTACACTTTGTTTCCATCCTTAGCCATATTTTTTTTTTTTTTTTTTTCTTTGGCTTTTGACTCCTTTTATTCTATTTTTTTTGGAGTTTTTATTTTATTTCTATTTTTATTTTTCTTTTCTTTGGATGGAAACTTCTTTTCTTTATTTTCTGAAGCAACTAACTAATTTTTGTTTACACAGGTTTTTCTCTTCTTCTTCCTTCCTCATTCTATTATCAGACTTATTCTAGATTGGGTAAGTTAAATTTTTTATTTTGTTTTGTTTTTGTAACAGGGTAAAGGAATTGTGGTTTATGGAAGGCTAAAGAAAGGCTCGAGGGGCTTACTAGCGGAAAATAATTCATAGGTTTGAATTTACGGCTATATCGATCCAAAGAGGGCCTAAATTCTCGCTTAGGATATGGCATAGTGATCAAGCAAGTGGACGGTGTGATTTCTCTATCCGATTTTACTTCTCCCTTGTGTCATTTCTCAAATGTTTCACTCTTATAAGGCTTTAGGCTA
This sequence comes from Coptis chinensis, assembly GCF_015680905.1. Classification (NCBI taxonomy): domain Eukaryota; kingdom Viridiplantae; phylum Streptophyta; class Magnoliopsida; order Ranunculales; family Ranunculaceae; genus Coptis; species Coptis chinensis. The sequence goes on along the minus strand of NW_028238123.1, from coordinate 359,810 downwards.
TATTCTCCACGGGATTTGTAGAATAAGTACTCTAGCCTAGATTTGAACTTATTGCTAACAATCATAGATACTCATGTAATATATTTATAGATAGATGCAAAGATTATTACCTACATATTAACCTAAGTTTCTAAAAATTATTCTAATGCAAAAGCTACATGAGACTTCTAGATTGTTAAGAGCATAGAGAAAGAAAACAATACCAAGATTTCTAAGTGTATAGCATAACTTATTTATTTATATTTTTGAATTTTTGAAATTTTAACTAGAAAACAAGTGCATATTATACATATCTATATCCTAACAGATGCCTTAATTACACGTGTTTCTATGCCCACCCCCAACAAGAAGCATGCTTTGTCCTCAAAGCATTTAAATAAAGAGGGTAGAAAAGTACCATGGAAACGCTGTGAAATTCTGGAACATCCGCAAAACAAGGTTAAAACATACTAATATAAAACCGACGCGAACTCTATAAGAGTTCCACCCATTATGGGGTTAACAGAATTAAATTGCTTGGGACATAAGCGGACACTAATGGAATTAAAACTTACCTTATCTCCCCGACAATTTCCCAAAACAAATTTTTGAAAACAGTTTTGTAAAAATTTGTTTTAAAACGTCAGGTCTTTTAAAGTCGATTCGAGACTTGCTAGATTACTATTTTTTATAGCTTTAAACTTTTTTACTTTTTATGAATTAGGTTTAATATAAGGGAAAACAATAAGCAGTAAAGACATAATCACACCATAGAGAAACATGACTCAAAAACCAAGAAAACATACAATAGTGGAAAATGTGAATTATGTGAAATGTGGACTTAGGATCCGGTACTTACAGCTACACACTCCATAGGGAGGGCCCGGTTACCTGAATGGTGCATTCACCAATATATGGAAATGAAAAGAAATGCACCAAACACAAAAATTGAGTCGTTTATAGTCAGATACTCGAGACTTTATCTAAACATATGTATGAATATGCAGTTTATCATATATCAACAACCGAAATAGTTGTGGATCGTTCCATAAATAAATATCACAGAAAACATATCCAAACACAATCAAGCACCACGATTTCCTACGACGCAGCCTAGTGGAATAAAAGCGAAGTCGGATAGACCTATAACATAACCGAGCATGCACCTTATGTTTCATCTTTGAACGAGAGGGGTGTCCTAGTGAATAAGTGTGGAAAAGTGAATGGTTGTGGAAGATATGGTGGATTGGGATAAGTTTTAGAGGAAAAGCATGGAAAAAATGAGGATGTGGGTTTAGCACAAAACTCATTCATGGTGTAGTTAGGGACCGCTCTCAAGTCTGAAAATGAAGGTGTCAAGTGGTTTATCCTTGGGAAGTATTTGTTTACTAGGTGGATTTAAAAAATCATGAAGCCGCGGGGAGAAACTAAAGGATCGAGTGCAAACTCGAGGTTCCTTTGAAAAGGTGGAGGGTGGGGAATATTGGTGATGGAAGGTGAATGATTCTCGGCTAGAGCTCGGAAGTCCATATCATCGAGAAATCTTGATATATGCAAGACATTCCTCAATAGGTGGGTCAAAAGGATCACCTGGGATAGAGATTGAAAAATTCATCTTCCGTCATAGGATCAAGGGATGAATGGTTGTTGGCAAGGAGGGACTCGCTGAAGTGGTAAAGAAGCGGTGCAAAAGAGTTCGCGAGGAATTCTTCTTCGATTTAGCCTACTACCGGGAGTCATTGTTAAAGTCGAATTTCGAAGGAAAGGAATTTGTTAATCTGTTTCTCCTAAACATGTTTTTGAAGTAATCTTGAGCTAAGCTCTCGATCATGCTAACCTCTCCATTTGTAGATGAATCGGGATCGCGTGTCCTCGTTTTGAAAACATTTACCTCAACGAAAAAGATGGCCAAAGGACAAGGACATCGAACCATCGCGACGGTTTATGGCCCAGCGTTGGCGATAGCCAAGAAGGGGACGCCCTAAAATGATAGGTACAGAGTCGTTAGTGACTTCGTTTCGAGGATAACGAAATCGGGCCGGTAGTAAAAATTTTGTACTTTAACCAAAGACATTTTCAACCACACCCTTAGGATACTTAATAGACCGATCGACTAATTGCAATGTCATTTTAGTAGGTTGCATCTCCTCTAGACCTATTTGTTTATACAAATAAAATGGGAGTAAGTTAACACTAGCCCCAAGTCTAGTAAGCGGTCGTCGTGTGAGAATCTCCTAAGGTGCATTATCTGCGATAGGGGCGACCGGGGTCCTTGTACTTAACAATTCCATTATTTTCGGATAAAGTTGGGAACCTGCTCAGGTTAGAAAGGCGTCTTTAGGTATGTTGGTCTTACGCCTAGTAGTGCACAACTCCTTAAGAAACTTAAGCGTGGTTAGGTAGCTTTTTATAGCTTCGAGAAAAGGAAGGTTTATCGTTAGATTTTTGAAAACGTTCCTAATCTCCTCAAAGTTAGTATCCCCGGGTTAGCATGGCTAATTTCGAGGAACGGTGGTTTAAGCTCTATATTTTAGCGTATGGCTCAACTTGATGTGTAACCTTGGCTTTGTTTCTTAGGTTGTGGTTTTAACCGGTACCTCTACGATGGTAGGTTCTTCAGTTTCTATTTGGTATCTAGTTCGATATCCGGTGTAGGAGTATTGATGGGGTAACTATAGGCATAGTTACTTTGTTATCAACCACTCTTCCGAATCCGAGTGGTGATGGCATTTAGCTTCACCTACGGTTGTAGTTTCCGTTACTAGTATTACCGTTTACCTCAAAGGCTGTGTTTGCTGTTCTAGGGTTGGGTATCGCTTGGCCTGGAAACACGCCTTTTGGTTGGGCTTTCTCTTGGGCTAACTGTTGGTTTAAATTATTAACAGATTGTAGAATGTGTTGGTTAGATTGAGCCATGGTTTGGAAAAGTTGTTGGCTCACTTGTATGAAGGTGTCAAGACGATCCGGTTGTGTGGGTGTAGTAGTCACGGGTGGTGTGACTAGAACTATCTCGCGTTGATTATTTATGGGCGGATTGTGATAGTTATTATTTACCGGAACGATACCTCTATTAGCTGTATAATTATTATAACTACATTGACCTTGTGCTTGACCTTGTCGAGGTTGGGCTTGGTTGTTATAATTATTATAATTACCCTGATCCTGTCCTTGTTGTGGTGGAGCTTGGTTATAACTGTGCGTTGGCCTAACATATTGATTATTGTACCACATGTAGGTGGGGCTTGTTGGTTATTTCTCCAACCGAAGTTGGGATTTTGTCTCCAAAGGGCGTTAGGTTCACTATTAATGGAACAAGAATGTTCATAGGCTATAGGGACGATGGGAGTTGGTATGCTTTCGGGACTCAAATGAAACTACATGGATTTGAATTTACATTCATGACGGGGATATGCTTTTGTTGTACGAAAATGGCCTCTACCTTTTTGTGAGGGATTCAATTAGAGTTTTAAGCTCGGGATCTGATTTAACCTCAAACATCTTGGTAGCCTTAAACTGTTGAAGAAGAACTAACAGCGGGGGATATCATCACTACCCCCAATTGTTATTACGTTTAGTTTGATCTTCTAAAAATTTGTAAGCCTCAGAGGCTCCTTTACTTAGGAAACTACCCCATTCATTATGTCAAGGACTTCTTTATGGTGATGTTGAAGTCCTTTGAAAAAGGCACGAACTAACGTGTCTTTTGCTAGGTTATGGTGTGGACACTCTATGAGGAGATCGGTGAAACGATTCCAAGCCTCGAAAATGATTCATGAGGATTACGTCGAAAGAAGTGAATCTTGGAAAGCATTTCATCCGTCCTTTAGGGGTGGGTAAAATGTTCCATAAACAAATTTGAACAAGTTTGGCCCACGAGTCCACGAGAATTAGCGCTGCCTTTGGCGAGTTAACCAAGACGCCACCTTATCGCCTAAGGTGAAGGGAAATACCCTCGGTTTAATCTGTTCGGCACCAACCGTAGGATGATGGAATGTTGTAAGGACTTGTTCAATCCTACGATGTAATGCCGATAAGGTTTTCATGGTCTAACCCATGAAAAAGCGGGTAACAAATTAAATATGTTTGGGGGGATTCAAAAATCCCCCACTGGGTCTGCTAGAACGATGCAAGATTTAGGGCTATCGCTCAAGGCTTTGTAAAAGTCGGAGAGAGGAGTCTCTCTTTCTTCATCCATTATGTCAGGTATGGTGTGTGTGATAGTAGCTAGAGGTGTCGTGGGTGGTGTACTAGATAGACTTGTTTGTTGCCGTGTAATTACGTTTGTTGTTTTTGTTCGACCAGACCTTAATCTCATGCAAGACTAAGTTGAGCTTAACTAAACATGCAACACTCCAAACAATTCTGATATACTAGTAGAAAACCTCTAACTGGAAATCACGAGGTATGGAAGAAAGGAGTACCTGATAAGCGTCCTTGCTTCGATTATGAATAAGCGTCTTGTTTACGCGTGTTCGATTAGTAAATAACAAGTTAGAACACCGAAAAACTTAAAAATCGAAGTTGAAACAAACTTGTAGAAATCCGGTAAAATTTTTGCTTAGAGCTGGTGCGCTCGGTGGGCGCTGTCGCTCCATGTAACTTGAAGTTCACAGTGTGTTTAAGAAGCGGTCGCTCAAGGTTCCAGGCTTATGGGCTTAGGTGAGCTCGGTTTGCTTCGCTTATGAATAGCGTCTTGTTTACGCGTGTTCAGTGTATATAAGAGATTAGAACACTGAAAAACTTGACAACTCGAAGTTCGAATCAAACCTGTGGAAATCCGAAAATTTTAGCTAAAAGGCTGGCGCTGGCTCGTCTGGTGCGGTCGCTCGGTGTAAAGTCGAGTTCGATAAACTTAGCTGGTCGCGCTTTGGTATAGGCGCGGCTTCGATGGTAGATGAAATTCCAGTAACTTAGCGCGGGTCGCGCTCTCTTGAAGCGCGGCGCATCCATCTATTTTCTCGCGGAATTTGTCAAAGCTGAAATGGGCAACCACAGTATGAAACAACCAAGGGTGGGTGGGTTTAATGGGACTTAAAAATGACTACTTTTACAAAGAAAACAATGCTAAAGTGCAACTAAGATGGCAGCGGCGCCATTTGATAAATGTAAAATGAATAGTTTTACCTACGAAATGAACGATGAATTCAAAATGTAAGTAAACTAAAACTGATCTTTTAATCTCAATTATCAAAGCTTCTACTCTCGATGCGAATTGCACTAAGTAGAGTATGAAGTTCGTTCCACTCCTAGTTCCCTAGCATGGATTGTTTTCTAAGTCTAAGAAATCAGTCTTAAGTCTATGAGAGCTTTACGAAGGGGAATTATACTACGATGCAATATGAAATTGATTATTTAAATTTAAACTACGAATGCTATGGAAATATGATTGTTTTTGAATCTAGATAAAGGATTAGAGGGGAATTGAATCCACCTCGAATCCAACTTAATAACCTAGTATAGATTCTTGTATCTCGATTCTCACGTTCTTACGGCAAGAAATTCGAGTTCTAATCCCTAGTGTTCATGGCATTTCTACCGAGTACTAACTAGCATGTGAAGTCATCCACCCATTCTCATGGCGAAACACGACTTTCTAGAGTGGAATAGAATCTACAAACAATTCTACACTAACAACTAAGTTTTCATCAAGGCTTCATCCTCTAATGGAGGTTTTAGCCTTGATTCATCAAACTAACATTTCCCATTGAATCTAAACTAAACATAATATAAAGATTCTAACTTTATGAAAATTAACTAAACAATAATCGAAATCTAATTAATAACTAAGAATTGAATGATAACAAGAATTGAAATTTGATCTAATAAATTGTAAATGACAAAATCGAAATTGACAAGAGTAACTATTTTATTTATCTAATATATCAAGAATAATGATTCAAGGACTTAATCTAAAACAAGAATTGAAAATGGAACTAAAACTTAATTTAATTAATTAAACTAGATCTAGAATTCTATATATTAATTTAGGTCTAACTAGCTACCATTAACAAAGAGCTAAGCTTTTGTTTTTATACTCTCAGATCCAAAAATTGTGCATGGGCTTGGAGCCATGTTTTGGGCCAGAGAATCAGGCCCAAAACCCAATTCTTTCAGTCCAAAAAGGCCTCTTCAGCTGCAGTTGACTTCAACAGACTTTTAATCCACTTCTGCTCCTCTGATTGGATCAAGGCTTAGACCATTGGAAAGCTCTTTCCGAGCCGGTCGTTTTGACATAAGATAGGCCCAATTCCGAGGTCTGAGTCCAAAGATATGGTCTTCGGAAGTTCTGTTGACTTTATGCATCAACTTTCCAAGCGTGGACTTTGACTTTTCATCTTTTGACCGGGCTTTTACAGAGGCTTTGTCTTCTTGAAAATTGGCTTTTAATCACCAAACTCCTTAGCAACCGACCTTTGCTCCTTTATCTCGCTAAAAGTGGCACATTTCTGCACATAATGGACTTTGAAGCCCGAAATACATAAAAACACGAATCGTGTTAACTCTTAATTATTACTCACATAATTGGTCTAAAAAAGTATGATATTCTGGGGTTAAAACTACAGTTTTGGGCTCTTATCAACATACTCCATCATGCGCTACCGATCTCTCTCAAAGAGGTCGTTTCAACCTACCTCTTGAGGGGGCGTGTGGGGAACAATATTCTATATCCAGCACGCGCCTAACATGGTGGGAATGACACATCGACCTGTGTATCCAGGTCGCATCCAATGAGCTAGTAGAACGCTACAGACAAATCGCAGTATCACGCGAACTACACGAAGAAGTGACACGGATTCCCTATCCATAAGCAATCATGACTAAAGGTGCACTGACACATATCTTGACCGTCAGCCCCTGATCACGGCCGCAAGCTACTTGTACAGACTGCCACTCCACATCATTACAGCAGACCTAGGAGGGCAGTACCCACATGTGATCCTAATCTCCACCCCTCATTTGGGACATCCCTGACACGTGGTGAGCAAGGATGCACTCTCAATCTCTATAAATACCTCTCCTATGAACTACGCCAGACCTGATTCTACTCTCTCCAAAAGAACCCAGAGTAAGATACGTAGGCAGTTCGCTCTCAAGTCGAACTCGGTCTCATCCAATAATCTATTCTAGTCCCCCAGTGACTGTTTGTAAGGGAAAACCATATCACACCTTTACACTGGGTGTACTTAATTTACAAACATTAGGTGCCCGGAGCATCCCAATCGGAATGGAAACAATGCACAATGGGGTCAATGGTACGGAGACCCGAGTTTCAATCAACGGCATTTTATATTGGATCTCCATTAGTAACGACATAGTTTCGTTTAATGTCTGTACCGAAACGTTAACGTTCAGATTGTTGAAGCAGCCAACTCATGAAAGTTATTTCTGTAAATCAAGACTCGTAGATCTAGGTGGTTACTTATCTATGGTAGAATTTCTGAAACCCGACAAAATAGATAATATGTTTAACATATGGATTTGCAAGGACATCGATATAGAGGAATGGGTCAAATTGCCCAATTTCAAGACGCAGTATGTACGTTTTGGTGAAAATAATATTATCCTCATGATGTTGTATACTTGTAGGGACTTTGGGTAATCAACACATTTGGAATTTAGACAGTATAGACGTAGTCATTGTCTTTAAAGATTATGGCAATAGAGTTGCTGCATATGACTTCAGGACCATGGAATGGAGGCTTATCCAAGACAACAAGATGGAGAACAAGACGTTCTCTTATCATCTCCATGTCAATCGTCTTGGATTTCTCTGTGAAAATCTGAAAATAAGGTTTACTGATCATTCTGGTCTTACTATATGTTCTTGTTGTTTTTTTTTTATAAGATTGCAGCCACAAAAGGGCACTATTACAAATTGGGTGAGAGAGCTGCTCATGCCAATACATTACATGACAAGAAAGAAGTAGTAGCAGCAGCAGGGAAATAGAAGCAGGCAAGTAGGAGCTCGAGCACTCCAAAGCAGAACAAAGACCGCGCAAACAAAAGAGGCAGCGGTGGAAGAAAAAGGAGGTAGGCAAAGATCGACATCGGGGACATATCCGCGGCAGAAGCGGCAGCCAGATAGTGCATTAGGAGCACACAGCAGCATCGACAAGGCACATTATCACCACAACAGTGGGCATCTTCACTTCATTAGGCAGTCCTTGCATTCAACACAACACCGTTACACACTTCACACTATACTCCAAAAAGAATCGGCAACAGCATGACCTCCACTCCTAACACCAAGTTAACACTATCAAAGACTCAAGAATATTGTGAATCAGTATTCTCCTTGAGATACCTATGTCCCTTTTTATAGAATAGCAAATGATATTTACAAGATATTCTCTAGGTTATTTTGGAATGGAATACAAACAAATCTAGAGAATCTAGGGATATGCTGGCCGGTGTGCTATATTAAGAAGAACCCCATTTGATACCCTCCCTCAAATTGATGTTGGTAAGTCAACAAGCATCAATTTGCTAACAAGGAACTGATGTCGTTGTCTTGTCATTGCCTTAGTAAAAATATCAGCGACCTGATGTTCGGTAGGAATGTGAGGCAGAGTAATAACCTTTGCTTCATAGGCATCGCGGATATAATGACAATCAACCTCTATATGTTTTGTTCTCTCATGAAACACTAGATTTGCAGCAATCTGTATAACACTAGTATTATCGCCATGGAGGGGAGTTGGGTTGGTTTGAGGAAAACCTAACTCGAGAGAGAATCCCACGAAGCCAAACCACTTCGAAAGCGGGACCCGACATGGCCCGATATTCACTTGATAGATGATTTTGACACACAATCTTGTTTCTTACATTTCCATGAAATAAGCGAATCACCAAAAAAATGCACCATCCAAATGTAGATCGCCGAGAATCTGGACATCCCGCCCAATCAACATCAGCGTATGATACTAGATTGAGTGCTTTACCATGTGGAAAAATAATCCCCGATGGGGAGTCCCCAAAAGATACCGCATAATCCGACCTAACGACTACCATGTGAAGATGTCGGTGGTGAAACCATAAACCTCGCTAACGGTATGAACTGCATAAGAAATGTCGGGTCTAGTAATAGTGAGATAAATTAGACTCCTACTAATTGTCGATATAAGGTAGGATCATCAAGAAGGTCACCCTCATCCTTTCTTAATTTTACATTCACTTCAAGAGGAGTATCAACTGAAGTGGTGTCTTCCAGCCGTGCAAGGTGGACTAGATCTTGTGTATACTTGTGTTGATTAAGAAACAACCCATGTGGTTGAGAGCGAATCTCTAAACCAAGAAAATAAGTGAGTGCCCCAAGATCTTTCATCTGAAATACTGTATGTAAATGTTGTTGCAGCTTCGTAATAAGTGTCACATCTGAACCCGAGATGATAATATCATCCACATACACCAATAGAAAGACCATGCCATCTTTACTCTTGTGAAAAAATAAGGATGCATCATATTGACTTTGGGTAAATGAAAACCCGAGTAGTGTGCTGCGAAACTTTTCAAACCATGCCCTGGGAGCCTGCTTAAGACCATACAAAAAACGTTTGACCACAAAACGGAGTTAGGGGTAGGAAGTGTCATACCGGAAGGAAGTTTCATGTAAATCTCTTCCTTAAGATCCCCAAGCAAGAAAGCATTCTTAACATCCATTTGGTGTAACTGCCAAGAATGTGAGGCATCCAAGGCAAGAAGAACCCGAACTGTAGTCATCTTGGCAACAGGGGCAAATGTCTCATCATAATCTATGCCATACTCTTGTCGGTTGCCCAGGGCTACTAATCGAGCTTTGTAACGTTCCAAAGAACCATCATAACGAAGCTTAACAGAAAACACCCACTTACTACCAATAGGATTCACCAAGGAAGGACAAGGTACTACATCCCATGTTTGATTTTGCTCAAGTGCATCGAAGTTCAGCCTGCATGGCCTGTTGCCAACATTCATGTGCCACAGACTGTTTTAAGAATTAGGAATGGAAATAGAGGAGGAGTGGCAGTCATGGAAATATGTGAGGAAAAACCATACCAATCGGGGAGAATGAGAAACTTCGGGTAGATCGTCTAGGAACAACTGCCCGAGAGGGGGTGCGGATCAATCGTCATAGGAGGGTCCGAGAAGGAGTAACCAAGCAGAGCGTCTAGTATAAACTAGACACGGCTGAAATCGATTTGTAGGTTTAGCGGGGGGTGGAAAAATCAGGAAGAATAGAATATATAGAAGGTCACGGGATCCGCGATGAGAGAAAAAAACTTTTGATTTTCAAAGAAAACAACATGTCGTGAAATGCGTAAACGATGAGCGTCAGGATCATAACATAAAAAACCTTTCTGATGAGAACTATAACCAAGAAATGCACATTTCACAGATTGAGCAGAAAGCTTAGTTCTTTCATGCGGGGGAAGATGAACAAAACAAACACAACCAAATGTATGCAGATTAGAATAACGAGGATGATTCCCAAATAAACGAAAATATGGTGAAACATTATCAAGCACAGGAGTAGGCAGTCTATTTATGAGATAAACAGCAGTAGATAAACTTTCACACCAAAAACGAGGAGGAACAGAGGATTCTAGAAGTAAAACCCGAACCATGTCAAGAAGATGTCTGTTCTTACGTTCAGCCACTCCATTTTGTTGTGGAGTAGCTGGACAAGATCGTTGAGAAAGAATGCCTCGTTCTTGAAGAAAGTGTTGAAACTCATTTGACAGATATTCGCCTCCTGAATCAGATCGAAGACTCTTGATAGAGGAATTGAATTGATTGTTAATGAGTGCAAGATAATTTTTAAAGATTGAGAAAACCTCGCTTTTAGCACACAAGAAATAAATCCAAGTAAACCTACTATAGTCATCAATGAAGGTTACAAAATATTTGTATTGTGCATAAGAGATGACAGGAGAAATCCCCCATACATCACTATGCATAATATCAAAGGGCTGAGAAGCATGTGAACCCAGATTGAGAAAAGGTAGACTTTTGCTCTTAGCTAGTTTACAAGAAGAACAATCAAAAGACAACGAATCAAGGGAAACAGAGTTTTTATTGTATAGAAAACCAGATTAAAACAATGTATGAAGTACCCAAGGATTAGGATGGCCTAGGCGCCGATGCCAATCCTCAGGACACAAATTAGAACTAGTAAAAAAAGAAGACCATGCAGAAATGAAAGAACTAGATTGGGGATGTATGACCAATGGAAACAGTCGCCCCTCCTTAGGACCCTTCACAAATGTCTTTTGTGACATTTGATCTTGCACCACACAACCAGACAAAGAAAAAATCACATTACAATTATTATCAACAAGCTGACCAACAGAAATCAGATTCGTAGATAATTGGGGAGAAACCAAGACATTTTTATAATGGGAGAAATGTCACCCACGCGCAGATAATAGGTAGAGAGCTACCATTTGCGTGTGAATTTTAAGAGGACCAACATAGGATTTGAGATTCAAGAGAAGTTGAATTATTTGTCATATGATTGGAAGCCCCCGAATCGAGATACCAAGGTTGAGAGGATGATTTTTTGTTACCTGAGAAGCCTAAAGCCGAGAGTGCAGAAACAATTTGGTGTAACATATCCTGAGAGAGAGGTGAGGATGTGGCAGCATGAGCATGAACAATAGGAGCAGGGGAACCAGAATTAGCAACCGCAGAATAAGCAGTACCCTTCCTTCTTGGTGGCCGGATCCGACACTCACTGATGATGTGACCAGACTCCTTACAATAGTTGCAAAACTTCTTAGTGCAATTTTTGGCTATGTGGCCAAAATCCTTACAGCTGAAGCATTGAGTAGTGGCTGGATCCCATCTCTTGGATCGATGTTGAGCACTATAGGCGACCTGAGGAGTGACAGCAGCCTGCTGTTCCATAGAGGCCCGAGTGAGTAGTCTCTGTTCTTCACAAAATAAATCCCCCAAACACACAACCAAAGAAGGAACGGGATCTCTGTTCATTAACTGAGACCTCACAGGTTCAAATTCTGACCTAAGTTTCATAAGAAACTGATCCCTTTTGCTAATCTCATGTACTTGTTGAACAATATCCAACCCATTAGTAGGAAGAGTCGCAGAAATAATATCTGAATATTCTGCCCACAAATTGGAAAAACGAAATAAAATTCTTCAATGGACAACGACCTTGAGAGAGTAGTTACCCATTTCAAATTCAAAATTTGAAACCCGGTAAGATATTAGGCCCGATGGTAGATGGTCTTCAAGTAAGTCCACATTGCATGAGCTGTCTTGTAGGGGCGCAGGTTCAGGAGAATCTGGGGTTCCACAGATCCAAGGATCCAAGACATAATTTTGGCATCTTTGGTATCCCAAGAAGTGAATTTGGCCGGTTCTTTCACAAAGATCGTGGCGGCGATGTAGTGCCATCCGGATGGCCAAAAACTCCTTTCCCTTTACAAATAACGCGAATTGAAAGGTCCAGGTAGAATAGTTCTTCCCAGTGAGCCGAATGCAAATAAAATCACTTTTCTCACAAGACATATTGAGAAAATACAATAACGCCAAGAAAACGAAACCCCTAGACTGTCGTGAAAGGCTCAACCACAATACCAAGAAAACGAAACCACGCAACGCTAAGAAAACGAAAACAAGAAAAAATGCCTTTTTTTTTAAAAAAAAACAAGGGCTCCGATACCATGTCAAAGACTCAAGAATATTGTGAATCGGTATTCTCCTTGAGATACCTATGTCCCTTTTTATAGAATAGCAAATGATATTTACAAGATATTATAATATATCTTCTAGGATATTTACAAGATATTCTCTAGGTTATTTTGGAATGGAATACAAACAAATCTAGAGAATCTAGGGATATGCTGGCCGGTGTGATATATTAAGAAGAACCCCCTTTGATAAAATCTAGAGAATCTAGGGATATGCTGGCCGGTGTGCTATATTAAGAAGAACCCCCTTTGATAAACACAAACTCTGACACCACCATCGCGCCAAAAAACTTCACCACTTAGCACACAACTACTTCACCTTAAACAACCTGTACACAAACAGCACCACCTATATACAGAGACACAGAGCCTCCTTTTTCTTTTTTTTTTAACTGTACACACTCTCTATTTACAGCACACTCATTAGTCTACACAACAACACGACACACACTCATGTAGCTCGTGGTAGCAGCTTTTAACAAGGGAGCAGGGGAGCATCACGAGCATCTCACCTCCACCTTTAACCAACAGGCAGCAGCAGGCCACGCACTGTGGCATGCACGCCACTATGTAGCAGAAGCACTTTGGAGGAGGAGCATCACGAGCTTTTAACTCTCGTTACATGAGAGGAGGTAACACAGTGGCAGCAGCATTTGCAAGGGAAGCAGGAAGCCAGGGTAGCAGCATGATGTGCACAAGCATCACAGCTCAAGTACCTCACACAGCAGAAATCACTCAACACACGCAGGCAAGTAACCACCACACAACACAGACGCAACACAACTTTTTTTTTTTTTGAAAACTGCTTGGCTGCTGACTCTCTTGTTCTTGAACGAAGAGAAGCTGAGTTTCTATTTTCACGTATTGTACTTTTTATATATATAGAACAGAGATAGGACAACTAGACAAATATAAGCAATGGAAACCTAATACTTATGAATAATCTCTTATCCGTAGGGCATCAAAATTATTCAACTTAATCAGGCGAGTTCTACTAGACCCATCAATTTTACATACATGTAATATGATTTCCATTATTATTCTTTTTGCTACTAAAACATAATTGTACAAACCGTAGGGCGGTCAACTATGTTTCAGCCAAGTGTACCATCATCATAATTCATTAATATAACCGTAAGATAATGAATCCGTAAGGGAAAACACTCCCACTAGCCATACATGAATTTTTCTTCTCAAGAATAGACAATAGGCAAAAATATTTTAGCATGCAATTAATTTATCCGTAGGGATCATATTAATTAGGGATGTCCATCTTGCCCGAAACCCGCATAAAACCCGAACAAAATACCCGCACCGAACCCTGTCCGAACCAGACAAAACCCGAACCTGAACCCAAATCGAAATACATAGGATAGGGTTTGGTCACACTCTCTAAACCCAGACTGACCCGACCCCGACCCGATAATTTAGCCCTAAACCCGTTAAAAGGGCTAAACAACCCGAAACCGACCCGAACCGAAATCGACCCCAAATCCGATTTCAATTACATACTACTAATCTCATATAAAAGAATGAGTTAGATAAATATTTGGATTATGATCTCATTCATATTTATAATGATGAGTTATTTAATATATTGGATTATGAAAAAATTTATGTCAGGATTTCCAATTTTTTCAGTAATTGCATGTGATCATATGTCTATAGTTCATTCTGAGTCCATTGATAAGACGTAAAACGCTAGTTTTACCAATGAATAAAGCTCGCGAGAACTCTAAACGCTAGTAAAACTAGAATTTAAACTACTTGATGTTAAAACGTGTTTTATCAAAGATTGTCTACTCTCGATCTATTGAATAGATATAGTGGAGTAGGAAGTTCGTTCCACTCCTAATTCTTTAGCATGGATTGTTTTCTAGTCTAATTAGGCGGTCTTAAGTCTAATGAGAGTTTTACGAGGGGGAGTTATACTACGATGCAACTACCCACAAGATACAACTAGTTCACTAATTAAACAGCTATTGAAATACTACGTTGATTCTATGATAAGGCGTTAGAGGGGGAATTGATTCCACCTTAACTCAACTTAATCCACTACCGACGAATCGTCGTAATCCGAATTGAACTGCTACGCAGAACAATTGGTTATTCCTAATCTCTAATTACACATGACATTTCTACCAATTCATAACTAGCATGTGAACAATTAAACCCATTCTCATGGTGAACTAATTATTTCTAGCGTGGAATAGAAATTACGACGACTCTACGATAAACGGAATCAAGCTTTCATCAAGGCTTCTTAACCCCCTCTAATGGAGTTTTAGCCGAGAATCATTCTGCAATCATTTCCTATTAACTTAAAACTAAACATACTATAAATAATTGAAATTTACTAATCTAAATTAACAATAATAAAAATCTAATTAATAACTAAGAATTGAAACAAACAGGAATTTAAACTAGATCTAGAAATTGAATGACAAAATCGAATTGACGAGTAGCTATTTTATTTATCAAAACTAATGAAGAACAATCATTCAATACTATATTAAAACAAGAATAAAACTAATTACTTTAATCTAATTGAATTGAAATGAAAACAGATATAGAAATAAGGTTTACTGGAGGCTAACTAATTTTATTCTAACCTAACTATCTACCATACATTCTCTACCTAGCCTCCCTTTTTTAACCAAGAGCTAACTTTTGTTTTTATACTTTCAGATCCAAAAATCGTGCATGGGCTTGGAGCCATGTTTTGGGCCGGAAAAACAGGCCAAAAACCCAATTCTTTCAGTCCAAAAAGACCTCTTCAGCTGGATTCGGCTGCAACAGACTTTTCGTCTACTTTTGCTCCTCTGATTGGACCAAGGCTTGAACCACTGGAAATCTCTTTCCGAGCCGGTCGTTTTGAAATAAGGTAGGCCCAATTCCGAGGTCTGAGTCCAAAGATACAGCCTTCGAAAGTTCTGCTAACTTTGTGTGTTGTTTCTGCCCGCGTTGACTTTTCAGCTTTTGACCGGGCTTTACAAAGGCTTTGTCTTCTCGAATCTTGGCCTTTAATCATAGAACTTCTTAGCAACCGTCCTTTACTCCTTTATCTCGCTAAAGTGGCACATTTCTACACATAAGGGACTTTGAAGCCTGAAATGCATAAAAACACGTAATCAGTATTAACTCTTACTTATTATTCACATAATTGGTCTAACAGTATAATTATTAAGGGGTTAAAACTACAGTTTTGGGCTCTTATCATCCATCTATTTTTAAATCATATCAAATAATTATGTCCGAGTATAAGTGATAATTACTTCCAAGTTCATTAGAAGTTTTATTTTGTTTGAAGGATTGGTGGATAGCCGAAGAAGGAATAAAATGTAGATATATATTTCAAATAAAGTTTCTTATTGTTTTCCTTCTTCATTTATATCGGGCTTTATCCTACCCGAAACCCGAACCAGAGCCCGATAGGTACCCGAAATATAGGGTTAGGGTAGGGTTTGGTCACACTTCTCAACAAAATACCCGACTCCGAACCCGACCCGCTGGAAACCAGTTCGGGTTCGGATAACCCAATACCCGTTCAAAACCCGAAAAGTTGGGTTCGGGCCGGGTTGGATACCCGTTTGGACATCCCTAATATTAATCACATCTAAAAATATAATTCCTATTAAATTGATAATGGTGTAGCAAGGGATTCAATTCGTAAATTAAATGCCTTTACCACTTGCTTTATATCATATACCGAGGGTATTAATGCTTAATGATCAACATATATTGACAATTTTCAATATGAATGTAACATCATGTATATGCCACCAATTAACAATGATATATATACTACCTATTTTAACGGACCATGCATCTCATGCTAACAATAAATAAGTGTAAATATTTCATAGTGATACTAAATTAATAGTAGATGATAAGCTAACCGCTAGTATTATATACATGTTGAAATTCTCTGGTATAGGTCATGTATGCATCTAACCAAAACATCAGATTAATTAGCATGCAATTTTTTTTTTCAACAAATAAGCTAGGGTTAGGCAGACCCCCACCTGTATTCATAATCAAAATTTTCTTAAGTACATTTGTCCACTAGCGTCCTCATTTACAAGACCTTGTGTTACTTGGTCTAATGGAGACCCAAAATGAATAGTAGAACAACTACTATCCTGGTGAAGACTAGCAAGGTAGTCGGTCACTCTATTAACTTCTCAGAACACATGCCAGAAGGTAATAACTCTGAACTTTTGCTTCCTCATATCAATAGACGCGATCACATCCAAGCAATACCACGGTGGCTTCTCCACCTTATGTATGGCTCTCAGAGAATCTGATTCTACCTCAACTTCTTTATACCCTTCTTGTATACATCTACTTAGACATATCTCTATTGCCTTTAGTTCCTGGAATAACACAGACTTGATCCCACCACTTCCACTGAAGCAAGCAAGAACTCGTCCTTCTTTGTTCCTCACCACTCCTCCATGTCCTGGACCTCGACTGTTTAACGCTCCATCCTTATTTTCTTTGACTCTGTCGTCGAGTGAAGGTTTCCAAGAGCACGCTGTGCTTCTCTGTTGCTTAAGCTGGACAGGAATTTTGAGTCTCTTCAACAAGTCTCTAGAATTATTTGTGTCTCTAATGTCAGGATTCATTACTTGCAAATAATTCGTGAGATCGTGCATCATTTTCTTGAAAACTATTTCTATTGGTTTGGAAGACTGCTGGAATCTTCGCTCATTCCTTTCTTTCCATATGTTGTCCACTGCCGCACAGAAGAATACCTTATAGATTTCCCCACATCTTGAGCTTTGCATAGCCTCATGATAGAAGACCATTCTCTGTTTGCATTCCTATCGTCTGTGTAAATGCCAGCACTTGTTTGATCCGAGATATTATTTTCTTTGAATAGGAGCACTCAAAGAACAAATGGGATGAATGTTCTCTGCTGTTATTGTACAAGCAACACGAGGATTGGTTGATGATGCGCTTCTGTACCAATCTATCCTGTGTGGGTATGCAATTCGAAAAAAGTTGCCAAGTGGTGAATGAATGGCGTGGCAGCACCCATCTTCCCCAAACCATTCCAGTCTATCGTTTCTTCTCCCTTTCTTGTGTTAGTGCTGAGTATGCACTGTTTGACGTGAAATGTCCACTTTGGTGAGGGTCCAGACGATCTTGTCTTTAGGCAAGTGTTTGTTGATGTCCACTGCCAATACTACATCCTTCTGTGATTGTGACCGCAGATTATGAACTTCTGTATTCCAATTGTCATGTGAGATAAGAGCACTCAATCACTTTTGTGTCTAGGGGGAATGTCTATTCTGCTTTTGCTTATGCATCCTCAATCAACGGAGATCTAGAACACCATATATCATGCCATAGGAGAGTCTCTTCCCCATTCACAATGGTATATCTGATAAACTTCTTTGCCACTTTTCTAGTGTCCAGAATATTTCTCCATGTCCACGAACTGTCTTTTGGTATGTTCATGGTCTAGAACCATTGCCCCTTGATATGTTGATGCCATGTCCAATCAACCCATATTGTTTCCTCTCTTGTAAATAGTTTGTAGATGAGACCACAATAGGCCCCCTTGTTCCATCTGTGCAGGTTCATGATCCCCAGACCTCCTTCGTTTTTAGGGAGACAGACCACCCTCTAACTCGCTTGATGGTGTCCCTTCCTCCCATTACTTCCAATCCATAGAAATTGGGCTCATATTTTTTCAACTTGTTCAAGCACTGTTTTTGGAAGAATAAAGATTCTGGACCAATAAGTGTGAAAAGCTAGCATCACCGACTTGATGAGAATCAGCCTTCCTGCATGTGAGAGGAGTCTTGAATTCCAATTGTTGATCTCGGTTGTAACCTTCTCAACTAGAGGTTAGCATTCTCTAATACCCAATCTTGTCGAGATGAGGGGAAGCCCGAGGTATCTCACTAGAAGCTTGATCAGTTCAACATTCAAAATGTCAGCTAAAGCAGAGGCATCCTGAGCATTTAATCCTCTAACAAGAATGGAAGTCTTGTGGTTGTTGATCTTTAAGCCGGTAGCTTTTCCAAAAACTTCTAGGCATATCTTTATAGCTTGAACTGACGAGCTCTCACCTTTGCAAAACATGAGCACATCATCCACAAATGCAAGGTGAGATAATTTCACTCTTCTGCACTTTGAATGATATGAAATGGCTTTATTTGCTATGCTCTGCTCCATAATAGAATTAAGAATCTCCATGACAAGCGCAAAGAGAAAAGGGGATAGAGGATCTCCTTGACGTAATCCTCTCCCTCCTGCGAAGTATCCTTCAGGCGCTCCGTTAATCATAACTGAGTATGAAGGGGTAGTCATGCACATACTGATCCATTTGCTCATGATAGGAGGAAAATTAAAGATCCTGAGCATCGCCGTTATAGAATCCTAGCTGACTATATCATAAGCTTTCTTTATGTCCAGTTTAATGGAGCATCTCGGGGTGCCATATTTCCTGTCATATCCTCTGAGAAGTTCATGAGATAAGAGAATATTATCCTGGATGGATCTGCCAGGAATAAAAGCCGATTGATTAGCCAGAACTAGATCATTGATGACAAGTTTAATCATGTTAGATATGACCTTAGAAATGCATTTGTAAATGGTATTGCATAATGTTATAGATCTAAAATCTTCAACCTTTGAAGGATTGTTGTCTTTAGGGATGAGACATAAAATAGTAGCATTAACACCTCTAGGAAATTTGCAATATTTAAATGCATTCAAGATGGCAAAAGTAAAATCTTGACCAACAGTGGACCAGCAGCTCTTGAAGAAAAAAGGAGTGAATCCATCTGGGCCAGGAGCAATGTTATCCTTCATATCAAAAAGAGCTGACTTAACTTCCGCTGGAGAAATGTCAGACTCAAGAGAGCTCTTCATGAGAGTGGGAATAACTGCTTTGACATGTAATATGTTAAAGAACTCATCACCACTTATTTCTTCTACTTTAGAACCCAGAATGGTAGAGTAGTACTCTACTATGGTTGTATTTACCTCGGCCTGCCCAGTCACATTAATGCCTTGAGTATTCTGAACTGACCATATGCCCCTTCTGGCTTTCTTTTCTTCCAGTGATTTGAAGAAATAGGCCATGCATTTATCTCCCTCTCTCATCCATTCATTGTCTTGTTTGCCCTTGATATCCGCATCTTCAATTCTGGCCAAGTCACTATATCTCTGTAGGGCTTCCTTCTCTTGCTGGCCCAAGATAGGATCCCATGGATTAGCTTGTACCTATCTTTGCAGATCATATAACCGAACCCTAGCTTGTTCCACTTGCCCATGTAAATTTGAGAAGTTTTTTCTGGCCCAAAGCTTTATTCTTCCTTTTATATTCTTCAGTTTCTGCATGAGCAAATATATTGGATTCAAGAAAATTTGTTCTTGCCAGACTTCTTGCAGAATATTCTGGAATTCTCTTTGTTCTGTCTAATAATTTTTGAATCTGATAGGGGCAGCTTTACTTTCATAGTCACTCCAATCTAGCATAATTGGTGAGTGATCCGACACCCCATGAGGTAAGAACTCTGCCTTCAAAGCCGAGTATTCATCATTCCATAAATTGTTCACCATGCATCTGTCTACCTTAGACATGATTCGACCTTCCTTCAACCTTATTGTTCCACATGAAGAAAAATCCATTATAGTTCAAATATTAAAGACCTGATCTTTGAATACATTCCACAAAATCCTCCGCTTCTCTTGGATGCATAGGCCTTCCCCCTGTTCTTTCTTCTGCTTTGGTGATGTTATTAAAGTCACCCACTATTGTCCAAGGCATGGAAACAGAATTTTGTAAAGAAAGAATGTCTCTCCATAAGATGAGTCTAGCTGCTTTGACATTTCTGGCATAAACAACTGTCAAAAGAAATTCTTCACTGGTAGGGTTTGATAGAGTTATATACTAAAAGCATTACTTTTATAATAATTCTAATTCTTTATATTTTGAATGAGAATCATATGGGCAAATGTTATGCATATTATATATGTTATTAGTTATATGCATGTGTCTAATACTTTATGTTGTTGATGATATAGTGTGTGGTGACACACAGAAGATCATATCATCAGTACCTTATAAAGTATAAGTAAACGTTTACAACCTAGATAGATTTGGACAAACCATTGGTACAGTTGTAGTATAATCTGGTATTAGTCTATCTTGACTATAGGATTACACTAGTACACTTTGTGTGTTTTGAACAGGACCAAGTGAGGTTGTTTATCTTTATACTGACTATATAAGAGAACAAACGCCTATGTTATTATGGACGTTTGTCCTCTTAATCCGGATATAATAACGGGCACTTATGTGCATTGTACATTGCTTTAAATCATCAATGAGTGAGATTCATTTGTGAATCAACAAACTCGAGGGATTGGGAAATAACATTGTATGTAAGGTGTGTTGTGGATTATAGAAGGAATTCGTGTCCCGCAAGAAGTCGGGCTGATGATGTCCCCTTGAGGAGCTCATAAGGATTGTTGATAAGAGCCCAAAACTGTAGTTTTAACCCCTTAACAATCATACTTTTAGACCAATTATGTGAGTGATAATTAAGAGTTAATACTGATTACGTGTGTTTATGCGTTTCAGGCTTCAAAGTCAATTATGTGCAGAAATGTGCCACTTTGATGAGATAAAGGAGCAATGGTTAGTTGCTAAGGAGTTCTGTGATTAAAGGCCAACATTCAAGAAGACAAAGCCTTTCTAAAGCCCGGACAAAGCTGAGAAGTCAAAGTTAACGCGGGCAGAAACAACACACAAAGTCAGCAGAACTTCCAAAGGCCGAATCTTTGGACTCAGACCTCAGAATTGGGCCTACCTTATGTCAAAATGACCGACTCGGAAAGAGCTTTCCAATGGTCTAAGCTTTGACCCAATCGGAGGAGCAGAGATGGACGAAAAGTCTGTTGAATCGGAATCCAACTAAAAAGGGGTCTGTGGACTGAAGGAATTGGGTTTTGGGCCTGATTCTCTGGCCCAAAACATGGCTCCAAGCTGAGAAAACATAAAAATGATAGTTTACCTACGAAATGAACGATGAAACTTAAAACGTAAGTAAAGTAAAACTTATTATATGTCTAATTTATCAAGTTTTCTACTCTCAAATCTATCGAAATAGAGTGGAGTAACAAATTCGTTCCACTCCTAGTTCTCTAGCATGGAATGTTTTCTAGTCTAATTAATCGGTCTTAAGTCTAATGAGAGCTTTACGAGGGGTGTTATACTACGATAAAATATGAAAAGCAATATGTTGAATGTCACTACGAAATATACGGAAATACTGAAATGTGAATCTAGATAAAGAATTAGAGGGGAATTGAATCCACCTCGAATCCAACTTAATCACCTAGAATAGACTGTTGTAATCCAATTCTTACGTTCTTACGGCAAGAATTGCTCGTTCTAATCCCTAATTAACATGGCATTTCTACCAATTATAACTAGCATGTGAGGTCGTCCCACCCATTCTCATGGCTTAAACACGACCTTCTAGAATGGAATAGACTCTACAACGCTTCTACACTATACAACTAAGTTTTCATCAAGGCTTCATCAACCCCTCTAATGGAGGTTTTAGCCTTGATTCATCAAACCATCATTTCCCATTGAAATTGAATACAACATATTACAAAGATTCTAACTTTATGAAATTTAACTAAACAATAATCGAAATCTAATTAATAACTAAGAATTGAATGATAACAAGAATTGAAATTAGATCTAATAAATTGTAAATGACAAAAATCAAAATTGACAAGAATAACTATTTTATTTATCTAATCAATGAAGAACAATGATTTAAAGTTTTAATCTAAAACAGGGAATGAAATTCTAAAACTAAGACCTAAAACTAATTAATGGAGGCTACTAATCTAATTTCTAATCTAGGTCTAACTATCTACCTCTAACAAAGAGCTAAGCTTTTGTTTTTATACTTTCAGATCCAAAAATCGTCCATGGGCTTGGAGCCATGTTTTGGGCCAGAAAATCGGGCCCAAAACCCAATTTCTTTAGTCCAAAATGGGCCCTTCAACTGTAGTTGGCTTCGACAGATGTTTCGTCCACTTCTGCTCCTCTGATTGGATCAAGGCTTGGTCCATTGGAAAGCGCTTTCCGAGCTGATCTTTTTGACATAAGGTAGGCCCAATTCCGGGGTTTGAGTCCAAAGATACGGCCTTCGGAAGTTCTGCTGACTTTGTGTGATGTTTCTGCCCGCGTTGACTTTGACTTTTCAGCTTTGACCGGGCTTGAGAAAGGCTTTGTCTTCTTGAATCTTGGCCTTTAATCACAGAACTCCTTAGCAACCAACCATTACTCCTTTATCTCGCTAAAGTGGCACATTTATGCACATAATGGACTTTGAAGCCTGAAATGCATAAAAACACGTAATCAGTATTAACTCTTACTTATTATTCACATAATTGGTCTAAAAGTATGATTATTAAGGGGTTAAAACTACAGTTTTGGGCTCTTATCAAACCACCCCCACACAGCATTTTGGTTGTCCTCAAGCATATATGAGAAATTAGAATAAGTGACCAAAAATGGAGTTCTAACTACTTTCATTTCGCTGAGTGCGATTGCATTTACCATATGCAATAAGGCCTTAAACCACTAGGAATTCCCTAGTGGACTAGTATAGCCTCGTGAGAGTTTTCTAGTGAAGTTACTTACAAACTTCATCTATACTACAACGACTAAGAAATAAAACTATTGTTTCCTCATTCATGTCTCAACTATCTATACATCTCACTAGCAAATGAATAAGAATAACCAAGTCAAAAACCTAAGCTAATATATGCATAATAATCAATCATCTAGGATATAAATATATATACTATGAGTAATACTATGAAATGCCTAGCAGGTTCGTTTCTGAAACTCGGAATAGCGTCCTTAAGTAGGTTCTCACAATAATAGTCAAGATACAACACTCACGATTTTTCCACTCAAGTTTCACTACTCCGGTCTTGCTAGATGGGCACACTTTACCTTACAATCTCAATGACCCACCAGAAGCCGAGTCGATCAATACATCCGCCACTTACTATCACACTAACCTATTCCTAATTGAGCTAGAGGTCTTTATTAGGTGTTGCATGGGATTAGGAGATGGTTTAAGAAGGAAGGAAATGGATATTCAAAAAGGACAAGTCCGAGATAATAGAGTCTTCATATTATGTAACTAGAGAAAACCTTGTTATTTACTTTTGCTTCTACACTTTGTTTCCATCCTTAGCCATATTTTTTTCTTTGGCTTTTGACTCCTTTTATTTATTTATTTTTTTTGGAGTTTTTATTTTATTTCTATTTTTATTTTTCTTTTCTTTGGATGAAAACTTCTTTTATTTATTTTCTGAAGCAACTAACTAATTTTTATTTACACAGGTTTTTCTCTTCTTCTTTCTTCCTCATTCTATTCTCAGACTTATTCTAAGTTGGGTAGGTTAATTTTTTTTTTTTTTATTTTTTTTTTTTATTTTGTTTTGTTTTTGTAACAGGGTAAAGGATTTGTGGTTTATGAAAGGCTAAAGAAAGGCTCAGAGGGGCGACTAGCGGAAAATAATTCATAGGTTTGAATTTCTGGCTATATCGATCCAAAGAGGGCCAAAATTCTCGCTTAGGATATGGCATAGTGATCAAGCAAGTGGACGTGTGATTTCTCTATCCGGATTTTACTTCTCCCTTGTGTCATTTCTCAAATGTTTCGCTCATATAAGGCTTTATGCTATATTCTCACAGGATTTGTAGAATAAGTACTCTAGCCTAAATTTCAGAAACTTACTGTTAACAATCATAGATACTCATGTAATATATTTATAGGTAGATGCAAAGATTATTACCTACATATTAACCTAAGTTTCTAAAAATTATTCTAATGCAAAAGCTACATGAGACTTCTAGATTATTAAGAGCATAGAGAAAGAACAATACCGATATTCCTAAGTGTATAACAAAAACTTATTTATATTTTTAAAATTTTTGAAATTTTAACTAGAAAACAAATGCATATTATACATATCTATATCCTAACAGATGCCTTAATTGCACGTGTTTCTATGCCCACCCCCAAACAAGAAGCATGTTTTGTCCTCAAAGCATTTAAATAAAGAGGGTAGAAAAATACCATGGAAACGCGTGAAATTCTAGAACATCTACAAAACAAGGTTAAAACATACTAATATAAAAAACTGACGCAACTCTATAAGAGTTCGACCCATTATGGGGTTAACAGAGTTAAATAGCTTGGGACATAAGCAGACACTAACTGGAATTAAAAGCTTACCTTATCTCCCGCTTTTATTCTTCATCCTACTCATACTCTTCTTCTATAAAGAAGTGAGGTTCCTTCGCGTCCATAAGCGGTTCCCAGCCTATGTATGTGATCACCTCGCGAAACCAAGCACCATAAGTAGTGCTTTGGAACAAATCTTCGAAAGACTGTTCCGGTATTATTGTAGGAGATGTCATCTCAAAACTACGCTCTTGAATAGCTGTAAATGACCCGGGAACAACCCGTAGAAAACTGGAAATTTTCTGGTCTACGAAAAGTCGAGCGCAGCACGCTCCCTTGGGCGCGAAAAAGCGATTGCAAAATTTCGAAAATGACTAGGGCAACGTGCGCGCTCCATCAAGCAGAGGTGCCCTCCGAGGTGTTGATGGTTGAAAATTGTGACGAACAACGGGAAACGTGGGAGTGAAAGGTGAGAGATGAAAATTAGGTGTAGTGTGGGTTGTGAGTGTAGAATGAATGAAGTTTTATAGGATTTGAATTGTTAAAACGAATCGGGAAGTTGCCAAAAAGCTTTAAGGCAATTTCCGGAAACAATAAAATTTCCGAACCCAAAAACGGAAACAACTCTTATTCTTGATTCTAAAATAACCCTAATATCTTTTAGGTTGAATTTAGGATAGAACCTACCTATTTTATCGAGATTTCATCCTACCATGATATTTATTCATAGATATGCCTATTCAGCAATATTCTCACCCTGACTTCGAAATAACTTCTAAAAAATGGAGGTCATATAAAAATCATGCTGGACTACATAATACCACCCCCAAACAATTTAGGAAAGTGGGATCAACATTAAACAACCACGCACAATAAAATAACCACATTATATTAATATTGTCATTCAAACAACATTTCACTACAAAAGTCAAAATTAACTACGGAATTTAACAACGTAACATCCTATCTACTAAAAATAAATAAAAAACAACATCAAAACAATAAACAAGAAGAAATCTAGCTACTCTTCAAGGGAGCGAGGTGGGGGTAAGAATAGGAATTTGAGTGATCAAGAATGGAAAAAACAACACCCCACCCTCAAACAAATTTTTGAAAACAGGTTTGTAAAAATTTGTTTTAAAACGTGGGTCTTTTAAAATTCAGATTCCTGAGACTTGTTAGATTACTATTTTTATAGCTTTAAACTTTTTTACTTTTTATGAATTAGGTTTAATATAAAGGAAAACAATAAGCAGTAAAGACATAATTCACACCATAGAGAAACATGACTTAAAAAATGATAAAACATGCAAGAGTGGAAAACGTGAATTATGTGAAACGTGGACTTAGGATCCGTACTTACAGCCACACACTCCATAGGGAGGGCCCGGTTACCTGAATGGTGCACTCACTAATATATGGAGGTGAAAGGAAGTGCACCAAACACAAAAATTGAGTCGTTTATAGTCAGATACTCGAGACTTTATCTAAACATATGTATGAACATGCAGGTTTATCATATATCAACAACCTAAATAGTTGTGGATCATTCCATAAATAAATATCACAGAAAACATATCCAAACACAATCAAGCACCAAGATTTCCTACTGGCCTTGACCTAGTGGAATGAAAGCAAAGTCGGATAGACCTATATTATAACCGAGCATGCACCTTCTGTTTCATCTTTGAACGAGAGGGTGTCCTAGTGAATAAGTGTGGAAAAGTGAATGGTTGTGGAAGATATGATGGATATGGATAAGTTGTAGAAGGAAAGCATGGAAAAATGAGGATGTGGGTTTAGCACAAAACTCATTTATGGTGTAGGTAGGGACTGTCTCAATTCTGACAATGAAGGTGTCAAATGGTTTGTCCTTCTGAAATATTTATTTGCTAGGAGGATTTAAAAAATTATGAAGCACAGGAGAAACAAGAGGGTCCAGTGCAAACTCTAGGTTCCTTTGAAAAGGTGGAGGGTGGGGAATATTGGTGATGGAAGGTGAATGGTTCTCAGCTAGAGCTCTCAAGTCCATATCATCAGAAGTCTTGATATATGCAAGACATTCCTCAATAGGTGGGTCAAAAGGATCACTGGGGTAGAGATTAAAAAATTCATCTTCCGTCATAGCGTCAAGGGATGAATGGTTGTTGACACCGGGGACTCCACGAAGTGGTAAAGAAGAAGTGTAAAAAGAGTTGAAGGAAATCTTCTTCAATTTAGCCTACTACCGAGGAGTCATTGTTAAAGTCGAATTTCGAAGGAAAGGAATTTGTTAATCTGTTTCTCCTAAACATGTTTTGAAGTAATCTTGAGCTAAGCTCTCGATCATGCTAACCTCTCCATTTGTAGATGAATCGGGATACCGCGGTCCTCATTTTGAAAACATTTACCTCAACAAAAGATGGCCAAAGGACAAGGACATCGAACCATCGCGACAGTTTATAAGCCCGTTGGCGAGCTAGCTAAGAAGGGGCCTTCTAAAATGAGGTACAGAGTCGTTAGTGACTTATGTGTCGAGGATAACGAAGTCGGCTGGGTAGTAAAAATTTTGGACTTTAACCAAAGACGTTTTCAACCACACCCTTAGGATACTTAATAGGGACCATCGACTAATTGCAACGCGTCATTTTAATAGGTTGCATCTCCTCTAGACCTATTTGTTTATACAAATAAAATGGGAGTAAGTTAACACTAGCCCCCAAGTCTAGTAAAGCGCGGTCGTCGTGTGAGAATCTCCTAAGGTGCATTGTACAGTAGGACGACCAGGGTCCTTGTACTTAACAATTCCGTTATGTTCAGATAGAGTTGGGAATTGTTCAGTTAAAAAGGCGTCTTTTGGTATGTTGGTCTTACGCCTAGTAGTGCATAACTCCTTAAGAAACTTAGCTTGGTTAGGTAGCTTTTTAATAGCTTCGAGAAAAGGAAGGTTTATCGTTAAATTTTTGAAAACATTCCTAATCTCCTCAAAGTTTGTATCCCTGGTTAGCATGGCTAATTTCTGGGGGAACGGTGGTTTCGCTCTATATTTAGTGTATGGCTCGACTTGATGTGTAACCTTGGCTTTCTGTTTCTTAGGTTGTGGTTTAACTGGTACCTCTACAGTGGTAAGCTCTTCAGTGTCTATTTGGGTATCTAGTTCGATATCCGGTGTAGGGAGTACTGATGGGGTAACTATAGGCATAATTACTTTGTTATCAACCACTCTTCCAGAGCGGAGAGTGGTGATGGCATTTAGCTCACCTACGGTTGTAGTTTCCGTACTAGTATTACCGTTTACCTCAAAGCCTGTGTTTGCTGTTTTAGGGTTTGGTATCGCTTGGCCTGGAAA
This sequence comes from Coptis chinensis, assembly GCF_015680905.1. Taxonomy (NCBI): domain Eukaryota; kingdom Viridiplantae; phylum Streptophyta; class Magnoliopsida; order Ranunculales; family Ranunculaceae; genus Coptis; species Coptis chinensis. The sequence continues at coordinate 331,560 of NW_028238123.1, read as the reverse complement.
CACGCCTTTTGGTTGGGGTTTCTCTTGGGCTAACTATTGGTTTAAATTATTAACGGATTGTAGAATGTGTTGGTTAGATTGAGCCATGGTTTGGAAAAGTTGTTGGCTCACCTGTATGAAGGTGTCAAGACTATCCGGTTATGTGGGTGTAGTGGTCACGGGTGGTGTGACTGGAACTATCTTGTGTTGATTATTTATGGGTGGGTTGTGATAGTTATTATTTACCGGAACGATACCTCTATTAGCATTATAATTATTATAACTACCTTGACCTTGTCGAGGTTGCGCTTGGTTGTTATAATTATTATAATTACCCTGACCATGTCCTTGTCCTGGTGGAGCTTGGTTATAACTGTGCGTTAGCCTAACATATTGATTATTGTACCCTGGAGGTGTGATTTGTTGGTTATTTCTCCAACCGAAGTTGGGATTTTGTCTCCAAGGGCGTTAGGTTCACTATTAATGGAACAAGAATGTTCATAGGCTATAGGGCGGTAGAATTCGGGATGCTTTCGGGACTCAACCAGAAACTACATGGATTTGAATTTACATTCATGACGGGGATAGGCTTTTGTTGTACAGAAATGGCCTCTACCTTTTTTGTGAGGGATTCTATTAGAGTTTTAAGCTCAGGATCTGATGTAACCTCAAACATACTGGTAGCCTTAACTGTTGAAGAAGAACTAGCAGAGCGGGAGTAATCATCACTACCCCCCCAATTATTATTACGCTTAGTCTGATCTTCCAAAAATTTATAAGCCTCTGAGGCTCCTTTACTGAAGAAACTACCCCCATTCATTATGTCAAGGACTTCTTTATGGTGGTGTAGAAGTCCTTTGAAAAAGGCACGAACTAACGTGTCTTTTGCTAGGTGATGGTGTGGACACTCTATAAGGAGATCGGTGAAACGATTCCAAGCCTCTGAAAATGATTCATGAGGATTTTGTCGAAAGAAATGAATCTTGGAAAGCATCTCATCCTTCTTTAGGGGTGGGTAAAAATGTTCCATAAACAAATTGAACAAGTTTAGCCCTCTGAGTCCATAGATTTAGGCTTGGGCGTTAACCAAGACGCCTTTATCGGCTAAGGTGAAAGGGAATACCCTCAGTTTAATTTGTTCCGCACCAACCGTAGGATGGTGGAATGTTGTAAGGACTTGTTCAATCCTACGCATGTGCTGATAAGGTTTTTCATGGTTGAAAAACGGGTAACAAATTAAATATATTTGGGGGGATGCGGAAATCCCCCACTGGGTCTGCTAGAACGATGCAAGATTTAGGGCTATCGCTCTAGGCTTTGTAGAAGTCGGAGAGAGGAGTCTCTCTTTCTTCAGCCATTATGTCAGGTGTGGTTGGTGGGATAGTAGTTAGAGGTGTAGTGATTGGTATACTCGATATATTTGTTTGTTGACGTTGACGGTTAATTACGTTCGGTGTTTTTCTCCGACCAGACCTTAATCTCATGCAAGTCTAAGTCTAAAAACACACGAAAAACAAACCAAACAATCTTGATATATTAGTATGAACCTCTAACCGGAGATCACGAGGTATGGAAGAAAGGAATACCTGATAAGCGTCCTTGCTTCGCTTATGAATAGCGTCTTGTTTACGTGTTCGATGTAAAATAACAAGTTAGAACACTGAAAAACTTAAAAATCGAAGTTCAAAACAAACTTGTAGAAATCCGGTAAAATTTTGCTTAGAGGCGGGGCCAGGTGAGAGGACGGTCGCTCCGTGTAACTTGAAGTTACAGTGTTTAAGGGCGGTTCGCGCTCAAGGTTCCAGGCTTATGGGCGCAGGTGAGCTTTCGGTTTGAAGCGCCGGTCGCTCGGTGTAATTTTGTCGCGAACTTTTCAACAAAAATGAGCAGACAACCACGGTATGAATCAAACAAGGGTGGGTGGGTTTAATGGGACTTAAAAATGACTAATTATACTATGAAAACAATGCTAAAGTGAAACTAAGATGGCAGCGACGCCATTTGATAAAACATAAAAATAATAGTTTACCTACGAAATGAACGATGAAACTCAAAACGTAAGTAAAGTAAAACTTATTATATGTCTAATTTATCAAGTTTTCTACTCTCAAATCTATCGAAATAGAGTGGAGTAACAAATTCGTTCCACTCCTAGTTCTCTAGCATGGAATGTTTTCTAGTCTAATTAATCGGTCTTAAGTCTAATGAGAGCTTTACGAGGGGTGTTATACTACGATAAAATATGAAAAGCAATATGTTGAATGTCACTACAAAATATACGGAAATACTGAAATGTGAATCTAGATAAAGAATTAGAGGGGAATTGAATCCACCTCGAATCCAACTTAATCACCTAGAATAGACTGTTGTAATCCAATTCTTACGTTCTTACGGCAGGAATTGCTCGTTCTAATCCCTAATTAACATGGCAATTCTACCAATTATAACTAGCATGTGAGGTCGTCCACCCATTCTCATGGCGAAACACGACCTTCTAGAATGGAATAGACTCTACAACGCTTCTACACTATACAACTAAGTTTTCATCAAGGCTTCATCAACCCCTCTAATGGAGGTTTTAGCCTTGATTCATCAAACCATCATTTCCCATTGAAATTGAATACAACATATTACAAAGATTCTAACTTTATGAAATTTAACTAAACAATAATCAAAATCTAATTAATAACTAAGAATTGAATGATAACAAGAATTGAAATTAGATCTAATAAATTGTAAATGACAAAAATCAAAATTGACAAGAATAACTATTTTATTTATCTAATCAATGAAGAACAATGATTTAAAGTTTTAATCTAAAACAGGGAATGAAATTCTAAAACTAAGATCTAAAACTAATTAATGGAGGCTACTAATCTAATTTCTAATCTAGGTCTAACTATCTACCTCTAACAAAGAGCTAAGCTTTTGTTTTTATACTTTCAGATCCAAAAATCATGCATGGGCTTGGAGCCATATTTTGGGCCAGAAAATCGGGCCCAAAACCCAATTTCTTTAGTCCAAAATGGGCTCTTCAGCTGCAGTTGGCTTCGACAGATGTTTCGTCCACTTCTACTCGTCTGATTGGATCAAGGCTTGGTCCATTAGAAAGCTCTTTCCGAGCCGGTCATTTTGACATAAGGTAGGCCCAATTCCGGGGTCTGAGTCCAAAGATCTGACGCCCTTCTAAGTTCTGCACGACTTTGTGTCTTTGTTTACGCCCGCGTTGACTTTGACTTTTCAGCTTTGACCGGGCTTGAGAAAGGCTTTGTCTTCTTGAATCTTGGCCTTTAATCACAGAACTCCTTAGCAACCAACCATTGCTCCTTTATCTCGCTAAAGTGGAACATTTCTGCACATAATGGACTTTGAAGCCTGAAATATATGCATAAAAACACGTAATCAGTATTAACTCTTACTTATTATTCACATAATTGGTCTAAAAGTATGATTATTAAGGGGTTAAAACTACAGTTTTGGGCTCTTATCACAAGCCCATGCACGATTTTTGGGATCTGAAAGTATAAAAACAAAAGGTTGACTCTTTGTTATAGGATAGATAGTTAGGTTAGAAAATATCTAGTAGCTTAGGATAGAAAGTAGCCATTTGAATAGCTTCTAGATCTAGTTTTTAATTGTTTTTTAAATAAGTTTAGTTCATTTCATTTCTTGTTTGAGATTAAACCTTTAAAAGTATTGTTATTCATTTGATTAGATTAATAAAATAGTTTATTGTTATTCAATTCGGTTTTTGTCATTACATTTATAGATCTAGTTTAAATTCTTGTTGATATCATTTCTTAAGCATTAATTAGATTTCAATTATTGGTTGTTAAATTTCATAAAGTTGGAATCTTGATATTATGTTTAGTTTAGATTCATATGGAAATGATTGCGGAATGATTCTCGGCTAAACCTCCATTAGAGGGGGTTGAGAAGCCTTGATGAAAGCTTGACTCCGTTTATCGTAAAGTCATCGAATTTTCTATTCCACTCTAGAAACGATTAATTCACCATGAGAATGGGTTTAATCGTTCACATGCTAGTTATGAATTGGTAGAAATGCCATATGTAATTAGGGATTAGGAAGAACCAATTGTTCTGCATAGCAGTTCAATTCGGATTACGACGATTCGTCGTTAGTAAGTTAAGTTGAGTTAAGGTGCAATCAATCCCCCCCTAATTCCTTATCGTAGAAGCAACGCAGCATTCCGTAGTTAATTAGTCGTACCTTGTGGGTAGTTTCATCGTAGTTATTAATTCGTAAATCTCTCATTAGACTTTAGTTAAGATTATTTATACTTTGAGAACATTACATGCGAGAGAACTAGGAGTGGAACGAACTTACTACTCCACTATATCTGTTCAATAAATAGAGAGTAGAACAATCTTTGATAAATTTAGGCACGTAATTTAGTTTTAGTTTTACTAGCGTTTAGAGTTCTCGCGAGCTTTATTCATTGGTAAAACTAGCGTTTTACGGTTTATCAAATGGCACCGCTGCCATCTTAGTTTCACTTTCGCATTGTTTTCGTAGTATAAGTACTCTTCTTAAAGTCCCATTTCACCCACCCACCCTTATTCGATTCTAACTGTGGTTGTCTTTTTTCAAAGCATTAAACTTCCTCATAAAAATTGCATGGAGCGCACTCAAGCGCTAAAGTTCTTGGAAGTTGAGCGACCAGCGCTTCAAACAGAGCGTGACCCGCGTTCAAACACTGTAACTTGAAGTTTACACTGAGCACACCTGCGCCCAAAGTGAGCTGCCCCTTTCGGTGATTTTTGCCGGTTTCCACGGGTTTGTTTGAACTTCAATTTTTCAAGTTTTTCAGTGTTCTAACTTGTTATATACGAACAACACGCCAGAAACAAGATGCTATTCATAAAGCGAAGCAAAGACTTGTCGGGTATTCCTTTCTTCCACACCTCGCATCTTCTGTTAGAGATTTATACTAGAATATCAGGATTGTTTGGAGTGTTGTCGTGTTAAGTTAAGTTTGGTCTTAACCTTGTATGAGATTAAGGTCTGGTCGAACAAAAACACCTAACGTAATTACACGGCAACGTCAACAAGCACACCTATCTAGTATACCACTCATTGCACCTCTAGCTACTATTACACATACTCTACCTGACACAATGCCCCACGAAGGAGAGACTCCTCTCTCGGACTTTTATAAAGCCTTGAGCGATAGCCCTAAATCTTGCATCGTTTTAGCAGACCCAGTGGGGGATTTCCGAATCCCCCCAAATATTTTTAATTTGTTACCCGTTTTTCATGGTTTAGACCATGAAAAACCCTATCAGCACATGCGTAGGATTGAACAAGTTCTTACAACATTCCACCATCTTACGGTGGGTGCTAAACAAATTAAACTCAGGGTATTTCCCTTCACTTTTGCCGATAAAGGCGGCTTCTTGTTAACTGCCTTTCCTAATTACAATGGACTCGTGGGCTAAACTTGTTCACCTGTTTATGGAACATTTTTACCCACCCCTAAAGACGGATGAGATGCTTTCCAAGATTTATTTCTTTCGACAAAATCCTCATGAATCATTTTCAGAGGCTTGGAATCGTTTCACCGATCTCCTTATAGAGTGTCCACATCATAACCTAGCGAAAAGACATGTTAGTTCGTGCCTTTTCCAAAGGACTTCTACACCACCATAAAGAAGTCCTTGACATAATGAATGGGGTAGTTTCCTAAGTAAAGGAGCCTCGAGGCTTATAAATTTTAGAGGATCAAACTAAGCAAAATAACAACCGGGGTAGTGACAATATCCACCGCTCGCTTAGTTCTTCTAATACGATCCACCACCGGTATGTTTGAGATGAAACACGATCTCGAGCTTAAAACTCTAATTAAATCACTCACTAAAAAGGTAGAGGCCATTTCTGTACAACAAAAGCATATCCCCGTCATGAATGTAAATTCAAATCCATGTAGTTTTACGTTGAGTCCCCGAAAGCATCCCGACTCCCACGTCTATAGCCTATGAACATGCTTGTTCCATTAATAGTGAACCTAACGCCCCATGGAGACAAAATCCCAACTTCGGTTGGAGAAATAACCAACAAGTCACACCTCCAGGGTACAATAATCAATATGTTAGGCCAACGCACAGTTATAACCAAGCTCCACCACGACAAGGACAGGGTCAGGGTAATTATAATAATTATAACAACCAAGCGCAACCTCGACAAGGTCAAGTACAAGGTCAAGGTAGTTATAATAATTATAATGCTAATAGAGGTATCGTTCCGGTAATTAATAACTATCACAATTCGCCCATAAATAATCAACGCGAGATAGTTCCAGTCACACCACCCGTGACTACTACACCTACACAACCGGATCGTCTTGACACCTTCATACAAGTGAGCCAACAACTTTTCTAAACCATGGCTCAATCTAACGAATAGCTTCAACAATCCGTTAATAAATTAAGCCAACAGTTAGCCCAAGATAAAGCCCAACCCAAAGGTGTGTTTCCAGGTCACGCGATACCTAATCCTAAAACAACAAACACAGCCTTTGAGGTAACCGGTAATACTAGTAATGAAAATAAAAATGTAGGTGAGCTAAATGTCATCACCACTCTCCGTTCTGGCAGAGTGGTTGATAACAAAGTAACTATGCCTATAGTTACCCCACCAGTAGTCCCTACACCCGCTACTTTACTAGATACGAAATAGAAACTCAAGAGCCTACCACCGTAGAGGGTACCGTTACAACACAACCTAAGAAACAAAAGCCAAGCTTAAACATCCAAGTGATACATATGCTAAATATAGAGAGAAACCACCGTTTCCACAAAAATTAGCCATGTTAACTAGGGATACAAATTATGAGGAGATTAGGGGCGTTTTTCAAGAATCTAACTATAAACTTTCCCTTCCTCGAAGCTATTAAAAAGCTACCACACCATGCTAAGTTTCTTAAGGAGTTGTGCACTACTAGGCGTAAGACCAATATACCAAAAGACGCATTTTTAACTGAACAATTCCCAACTCTATCCGAACATAACGGAATTGTTAAGTACAAGGACCGGGTCGTCCCTCATCGTACAATGCACCTTAGGAGATTCCTATCTGACGCGACGTTATTAGACACGGGGCCAATGTTAACTTACTCCCGTTGTATTTGTATAGACAAATAGGTCTAGAGGAGATGCAACCCACTAAAATGACGTTGCAATTAGCTGATCGGTCTATTAAGTATCCTAAGGGTGTGGTTGAAAACGTGCTGGTAAAGGTTCAGGATTTCTACTATCCGGCTGATTTCGTCATCCTCGATACAGAAGTCGCTAATGACTCTGTCCCGATCATCTTAGGGCATCCTTTCCTGGCAACTGCCAATGCGCTCATAGATTGCCGCGATGGTTCGATGTCCATGTCTTTTGGCCATCTCTCTGTTGAAGTAAATGTTTTTAAAACAAAGACACAGTTACCCGATTCGTCTATGGATGGAGAGGTTAGCATGATCGAGAGTTTCGCTCGAGATTATTTCAACAACACGTTCCCTGATAACCAGATGCCCAAATTTCTTTCCTTTGAAAGTTCAGACTCCAACGTTTTCATCCCTACACTAGTCGATACACATATTATGGATGAGGACGAGATAGATGACTTTCTCAAAGATATAGAGGAATACCATAGTAATGTGGATATGACCAAGCTAGATAAGGAATTCGATGAGTTCATTAGAGCAGGTGATGAGTCACCCTATCAAGAACTACTTTGCACAACATCTGCCTTGACTCCCCTCCTTCCACCCTTTCAAAAGAATCTCGAGTTTGCACTCGATCCTTTTGTTTCTCCTGTGCTTCATAATTTTTTAAATCTTCCTACCAAACAAATACTTCAGAAGGACAAACCATTTGACACCTTCATTTTCAGAATTGAGACAGTCCCTACCTACACCATGAATGAGTTTTGTGCTAAAACCACATCCTCATTTTTTTCATGCTTTCCTTCTACAACTTATCCATATCCACCATATCTTCCACAACCATTCACTTTTCCACACTTATTCACTAGGACACCCTCTCATTCAAAGATGAAAAAGAAGGTGCATGCTAGGTTATGTTATAGGTCTATCCGACTTCGCTTTTATTTCACTAGGTTGCGTCATAGGAAATTTTGGTGCTTGATTGTGTTTGGGTATGTCTTTTGTGATATTTATTTATGGAATAATCCACAACTATTTCGGTTGTTGATAGATGATAAACTGCATGTTCATACATATATTTTAGATAAAGTCTCGAGTATCTGACTATAAACGACTCAATTTTTGTGTTTGGTGCATTTCCTTTCATTTCCATATATTGGTGAGTGTACCATTCAGGTAGCCGGGCCCTCCCTATGGAGTGTGTGGTTGTAAGTACCGGATCCTAAGTCCACGTTTAACATAATTCACATTTTCCACTCTTGCATGTTTTCTCGAATTTTTGAGTCATGTTTCTCTATGGGGTGAATTATGTCCTTATTGCTTATTGTTTTTCCTTATAAAAGTAAAAAAATATTAAATAATAAACATAGTAATCTAGAAAGTCTCGGGAATCTGACTTTAAAAGACCCACTTTTAAAAAAAAAAACAAATTTTCTAAACTCTGTTGTAAAAAATTTGTTTGGGGGTGGGGTGTTCGTGTTTCTGTCCTAGAATGTTTTAGGTCCCATTAGAGTTACTTAGGCCGTTTAATTGTATTCTGATTCGGGTTGACATAATCTATGAATTTAGAGTTCATTCGTTCGCATAACTTACGCCATACACGCACTTCGAGGCATTTTACACTATCTTATATGTCATCCACGGTCAGAATAGAGTGTTTTATGGATCATTAGATTGGAAATTCTCTCCTGATCATTTCCATATCTCATTCGCTAAAATCGGACCGGTAACGAAGTGGCAAAGTTAGTTGGAAGTTGCGCTAAAAATCGACAAAAGTCGAAATATCAAAATTGGGCTTGGGCCCAACTCACGCGCACCTGCGCCCCTTGCTTCACACCAACAGTCGTGAGTTTCATCTTCCACACCGCCATTAACAAACATCCAAGCTTCAAACCCTAAACCAAAAATAAAAATTAAAAAGAAAGCTAATTAAACCCACACCAAACATCCAAATCAATTTCAAATCTTCTCAAAAACCTTTCCACCACCAACTCCACCAATTTAAATCACCAAAAACCACCGAAAAATTAAAAAAAAATTCAAGCTGCCGTGCCACCACCACCACCGTTTTTTTTTTTTGAGGTTGTCCCTCATTGCTTTCCCCTACCTAATACAAACCCACAAACCTTATTATAACTTCCAATGGCTCAACAACGCCGGATTTTGCCAGAGCAAGCATTTACTGGCGACCACTTCGCACCATTTTACGGTGACGAAATTATTACTAGAGATTGGAATAGCTTGTGGTACTCGACCAATGACTTTTACCACGAAGAGTTAGTCCGACGGTTTTACAACACGAGGGAGTTGGAGGGGAATAAAATTTTTGTTACGGTGGCAAAGAGGAGGAAAGAAGTAACTACTGGGTTGTTGGCTGAGATTCTAGGCATTCCTCCTAGAATCCATCTTGATGCCACGTTACAGGAGTCCCAATATACTGGGGTAGAGCCTTTGATGCACGCAACTGTTACCGAAGGGAACTACAATGTGAGCTCGCATTATGTTTGCCAGGCATCCCTCAGAACCAACCAGCTGGCTCCAGCTCAGTGGATTATTCGGAATGTCATAGAGAAGGAGAAGGTCACCGACATCGGTCCGAATCTGCCTTCACATTCTATGGATACTCGGGAGCGAAGTACGAAGTTACGTATCTTGGAGTTTTTGCTTAACATGATTAGGGGAGTGGGGAAGTCTATTGCACCTCTCCCTATTTTGATAACCAAGATCATCTTGGAAGTTGAGAGCGACTCCGACGTCTGATAGGATTTGCCTCACCCTACACCAAATCCTCGGATTTATAAGGAGTGTATCCAACAAGTTTGGAGGTTGCCTGAGGATAGGGCAGTCGACGAGGAGGACGTCGGAAATGAGAATGACTCGGAGGATGAGGAGGACTTGACATGCTTTGATGCTGATGCCTTAGAGAGGTGTTGGTCAGATGCAAAATGCATGGATGTGATTCATCGTGGCATGCGTTCACTCAATACTATCTGCGAAGACCTCCGGACTCGACAGGCTACTATGCACCATAACTTCGAGATTCGTGCCACCGAGAGGAGGATGAGCAATTGGGAACGGATGAGGGCTCGAGCTGGAATCTCGGCACCGATTCGAGCCGATATGCTTGCACGCTTTCCACCTCCCGGGATTCTTCTTCCGAGGATACATCATCGAGGCACGAAAGGCGTCGTCGCCGAAAGATCTAATGGTGCTGGTTTATCGGGCTTCTCAGGAGCCATCTCCCCGAAGCGTGTGCCCTCCGCTACCAGTACCGACGTGTTTAGGGATAGTATAGCTTGATGATTATTTTTATTTGTAGTTTTATTATTGTTAGTTATTTTAATGTAAGTTTTAATTCCGTAATTTGAATTTTGTAGTGGAATGTACTTTGAATGAAAAAAAATTAATATAATGTGGTTATGTTCATTGTGCGTGGTTGTTTAATATTGATCCCACCTTCCCAAATTGTTTGGGGGTGGTATTATTTATTCCAGCATGATTTTTATATATGAGCCTCTTTTTTTTCGAAGTTATTTCGGAGTTAGGGTGAGAATATTGCCGATATGGGCATATATATGAATAAATATTGGTTAGGATGAAATCTCGATAAGTTAGGTAGTTTTATCCTAAATTCAACCTAAAAGATACTAGGGTTGTTTTAGAATCAAGAATATGAGTTGTTTCCGTTTCGGTTTGAAAATTTTAGTATTTCCAGAAATTGCCGTAAAAGCTTTTTGGCAACTTTCCGATTTGTTTTAGCAACTTAAAACCTATAAAAACTTTATTCATTCTACACTCACAACCCACACTACACCTAACTTCCATCACTCACCTTTCACTCCCACGTTTCCCGTTGTTTTTCACCATTTTCAAAAAAAGACTTCGACGCCGGGCCTAGCCATTTTCAGAAATTTTACATCGAGCGCATTCCTGCGCTTCGCATAAAGCGCCTCGCGCTTTTAGAACATCAGAAATCCAAAAACACCAAAGCGCACTGCGCCCCAGAAGAGCACCTCGCACCACGACCTCCGTAGACAAAAAATTCCAGTTTTGCGGGTTGTTCCGGTCATTTTTGCAGCTGTTCCAGGCGTAGTTTTGAGATGACATCTCCTACAATAATACCAGAATAGTCTTTGAAGATTTGTTCCAAAGCACTACTTATGGTGCTTGGTTTCATGATGTGATCACATAATGAGGCTGGGAACCGCTTATGGTAAGACCTGGCTGAACTTTATTCTCCAAAGACTTGCATCTTATTTTTTTACGATAACCGTGCATTTTCTTTGAGAGACCGGATGGAGAACAAGTGTTCTCCATCAACATTGATGATGAACCAATGGAAATTACCGTTCTCTTGCTAGCATTTGTTCTTGGACTTGCTATGCCCGGCTGAAATACAAGACCCATGGTGCTATTGGGTAGATAATATGCATGTCTACACTTATGAGTTTTGCATGAGGCTTATGGGGCGCATTTTCCATATCGAGGACCAAGGGGAATATAACGTCGCCCTGGTAGCCCGGCCCATGAACATAGGAACTGTTATGTTTTGGATCATGCTAAACATTTTAGGGAATGGCGTTTTTCTTCTGTGAATGACGCCACTTGCAGCGTTTTCCTTGCTTTAGCCACGGGACGCCGGTTCTATGACCTTCCCAGAACCTTGATGTCTAGTGTAGCACGAGCCCATAGCATGAGGCATAAGTACCTTCTTATGCCTGTTCTAATTTCCCGTATTATGCTATGTTTCTTCCCTGTTTTTTGTACACGTTTCACGGATTGGATAGCGGTCGACACTGTGCGACCCACCAATAGTATTATTCGATCATTCTGTGCAATGACTTGGCAAGGGTGGAGGATACAACCTCATCAGGTTGCACCCTACACCCCATCAGACCAATTGGCACTTAATAGGTTAGCAATAATAGATGATAAATAGAGGGAAGTATGGCAAGTTATCATGGCATGGCAAGACGCGAAGGAACCTCACTTCTTTATAGAAGAAGAGGATAAGGAGGATGAAGAATAAAAGCGGGAGATAAGGTTAGTTTTTAATTCCAGTTAGTGTCTGCTTATGTCCCAAGCAATTTAATTCTGTTAACCCCATAACGGGTGGAACTCTTATAGAGTTGCGTCAGTTTTTATTTCCTATATTAGTATGTTTTAACCTTGTTTTGCAGATGTTCCAGAATTTCACCCGTTTCCATGGTATTTTTCTACCGTATTTATTTAAATGATTTAAGGACAAAGCATGCTTCTCGTTTGGGGGGGGGGGGGGCATAGAAACACGTGTAATTAAGGCATCTGTTAGGATATAGATATGTATAATATGCACTCATTTTCTAGTTAAAATTTTAAAAATTCAAAAATATAAATACAGAAATTTATGCTATACACATAGGAATATTGGTATTGTTTTCTTTCTCTATGCTCTTAACAATCTAGAAGTCTCACGTAGCTTTTGCATCAGAATAATTGTTAGGAACTTAGGTTAATATATAGGTAATAATCTTTGCATCTATCTATAAATATATTACATGAGTATCTATGATTGTTAGCAGTAAGTTTATGAAATCTAGGCTAGAGTACTTATTCTACAAATCCTGTGAGAATATAGCCTAAACCCTTATATGAGCCAAACATTTGAGAAATGACAAAAGGGAGAAGTAAAATCCGGATATGGAAATCACACGTCCACTTGCTTGATCACTAAACCATATCCTAAGCGAGAATTTAGGCCCTCTTTGGATCGATATAGCCAGAAATTCAAACCTATGAATTATTTTCCGCTAGTCGCCCCTCTGAACCTTTCCTTACTCTTTCATAAACCACAAATCCTTTACCCTGTTACAAAACAAAACAAAATAAAAAAAAAAAAAAAAAAAAATCAACTTACCCAATCTAGAATAAGTCTGAGAATAGAATGAGTGAAGAAAAAAGAAGAGAAAAACTTGTGTAAACAAAAATTAGTTAGTTGCTTCAGAAAAAGAAAAGAAGTTTCCATCCAAGGAAAAGAAAAAGAAAAATAGAGATAAATAAAAACTCCAAAAATAGAATAAAAGGGAGTCAAAAGCCAAAGAAAAGAAAAAGAAAAATATGGCTAAGGATGGAAACAAAGTATAGAAGCAAAAGAAAATGACAAGATTTTCTCTAAGTTACATCATATGAAGACTCTATTATCTCAGACTTGTGCTTTTTGAATATCCATTTCCTTCCTTCTTAAACCATCTCCTAATCCCCACAACACCTAATAAAGACCTCTAGCTCAATTGGGAATAGGTTAGTGTGATAGTAAGTGGCAGATGTGTTGATCGACTCCGGCTTCCTTGTGTGTTATTGAGATTGTAAGGTAAAGTCATGCTTGTACCGGAGATAAATAAACTTGAGTGGAAAAATTAGAGTGTTGTATCTTGACTATTATTGTGAGAACCTACTTAAGGATGCTATTCCGAGTTTCAGAAACGGACCTGTTAATGCATTTCATAGTATTACTCATTGTATATATGTTTATTCATAGATGATCGATTATTATGCATATATTAACTTAGGATTCAACTTGATATTTCTATATTCATTGCTAGTGAGATGTATAGATAGTTGAGACATGAATGAGGAAACAATAGTTTTATTTCTTAGTCGTTGTAGTATAGATGAAGTTTGTGAGTACCTTCACTGGAAAACTCTCACGAGGCTATAACTCGTCCACTAGGGAATTCCTAGTGGTTTAAGGCCTTATTGCATATGGTAAATGCAATCGCACTCAAATAAACGAGTAGTTAGAACTCCATTTTTGGTCACTTATTCTAATTTCTCATATTTTCTTGAGGACAAGCAAAATGCTGTTTGGGGTGGTTTGATAAGAGCCCAAAACTGTAGTTTTAACCCCTTAATAATCATACTTTTTAGACCAATTATGTTAGTAATAATTAAGAGTTAATCTCGATTCACGTGTTTTATGCATTTCGGGCTTCAAAGTCCATTATGTGCGAAATGTGCCACTTTAAGCGAGATAAAGGAGCAATGGTTGGTTGCTAAGGAGTTTTGTGATTAAAGGCCAAGATTCAAGAAGAGAAAGCCTTTCTAAAGCCCGGTCAAAGCTGAAAAGTCAAAGTCAACGCGGGCGAAACTTGAAGACACAAAGTCGATGAGAACTTCCGAAGGCCGTATCTTTGGACTCAGACCTCGGAATTGGGCCTACCTTATGTCAAAACGATCGGCTCAGAAAGAGCTTTCCAATGGACCAAGTCTTGACCCAATCAGAGGAGCAAAAGTAGACGAAACATCTGTTGAAACCAACTATAGCTGAAGAGCTCATTTTGGACTAAAGAAATTGGGTTTTGGGCCCGATTTTCCGGCCCAAAACATGGCTCCAAGCCCATGCACGATTTTTGGATCTGAAAGTATAAAAACAAAAGCTTAACTCTTTGTTTAGGGTAGATAGTTAGACCTAGATTAGAATTAGATTAGTTAGCCTCCATTAAACCTTAGTTCTAGATCTAGTTTTAGATTAAAGTAATTGGTTTTTATTCTTGTTTTAAATTTAGTATTAAATGATTGTTCTCCCTTGAATTAGATAATAAAATAGTTGTTCTTGATTCAATTTCGATTTGTCAATTACAATTCTTAGATCTAATTTCATTATTTACTTGTTATTCAATGCTTAGTTATTAATTAGATTTTGTTATTGTTTAATTTAGATTAGTTAAATTTCATAAAGTTAGAATCTTTATATTATGTTTAGTTTAGATTCAATGGGAAATGTTAGTTTGATGAATCAAGGCTAAAACCTCCATTAGAGGGGTTGATGAAGCCTTGATGAAAACTTAGTTGTTAGTGTAGAATTGTTTGTAGATTCTATTCCACTCTAGAAAGTCGTGTTTAAGCCATGAGAATGGGTGGGCGACTTCACATGCTAGTTAGTACTTCGGTAGAAATGCCATGAACACTAGGGATTAGAACTTCGAATTTCTTGCCGTAAGAACGTGAGAATCGAGATACAAGAATCTATACTAGGTTATTAAGTTGGATTCGAGGTGGATTCAATTCCCCTCTAATCCTTTATCTAGATTCAAAACAATCATATTTCCATTCAATTCATAGTTTAAATTCAACATATTGATTTTCATATTGCATCGTAGTATAAAACACCCTTCAGTAAAGCTCTCATTGACTTAAGACTGATTTCTTAGACTTAGAAAACAATCCATGCTAGAGAACTAGGAGTGGAACGAACTTCATACTCCACTTAGTGCAATTCGCATCGAGAGTAGAAGATTGATAATTGATATAAAAGATTAGTTTTAGTTTACTTACGTTGTGAATTCATCGTTCATTTCGTAGGTAAACTATTCATTTTTAGTTATCAAATGGCATTTGCCGTCTTAGTTGCACTTTAGCATTGTTTTCACAGTAGAATTAGTCATTTTAAGTCCCATTAAACCCACCCACCCTTGTTTGATTCATACTTTGTGGTTATTCGTTTCAGCGTCGAAAAATTCGGAAAAAAATACCGAATACCCGGCTTCAAGGAGAGCGACCAGCGCTAAGTTCTTGGAATTTCATCTACCAATCGAAGCGCCAGCAAGGAGAGCGACCAGCTAAGTTACTGGAATTTC
Organism: Coptis chinensis; assembly: GCF_015680905.1. Taxonomy (NCBI): domain Eukaryota; kingdom Viridiplantae; phylum Streptophyta; class Magnoliopsida; order Ranunculales; family Ranunculaceae; genus Coptis; species Coptis chinensis. Next base: position 315,794 of record NW_028238123.1, on the reverse strand, counting down.
GTCTACCATTGGCCACGCCTTTCAAGGAGAGCGACCAGCGGCAAACAACGAACTTCGACTTTACACCGAAGCTGACCAGACCGCCAGCGCCAGCTTAGCTGAAATTTTCGGATTTCCACAGGTTTGATTCGAACTTCGAGTTGTCAAGTTTTTCAGTGTTCTAACTTGTTATTTACACTGAACAAGCGTAAACAAGACGCTATTCAAACGCGTAGCAAGGAGGCATTCAGGTACTCCTTCTTCCACTCCTCGCCCCTTCTGTCAGAGGAGTTTTAATTCTAGTATTATCAGGCTTGTTTTTCGTAGAAATAAATACAACACGCCTATCTAGAATTTTACACACTACACCTGATATTATGGCTGAAGAAAGAGAAACTCCTCTCTCTGACTTTTATAAAGCCTTGAGCGATAGCCCTAAATCTTGCATCGTTCTAGCAGACCCAACGGGGGATTTTCGAATTCCCCCAAACATATTTAATCTGTTACCCGTTTTCCATGGTCTAGACCATGAAAAACCTTACCAACACATCGTAGGATTGAACAAGTCCTTACAACATTCCATCATCCTACCGTTGGTGCGAACAGATTAAACCGAGGGTATTTCCTTCACCTTAGCCGATAAAGGCGTCTTGGTTAACTGCCCCTGCGCCTAATTGCAATGGACTTCGTGGGCCAAACTTGTTCAAATTGTTTATGGAACATTTTTACCCACCCCTAAAGGCGGATGAAATGCTTTCCAAGATTCACTTCTTTTCGGCGAGAATCCTCACGAATCATTTTCTCGAGGCTTGGAATCGTTTCACCGATCTGCTTATAGAGTGTCCACACCATAACCTAGCAAAAGACACGTTAGTTCGTGCCTTTTTCAAAGGACTTCAACATCATCATAAAGAAGTCCTTGACATAATGAATGGGGGTAGTTTCCTAAGTAAAGGAGCCTCAGAGGCTTACAAATTTTTAGAAGATCAAACTAAACGTAATAACAATTGGGGGGGTAGTGATGATATCCCCCGCTCTGTTAGTTCTTCTTCAACAGTTAAGGCCGCCGGTATGTTTGAGATAAAACCCGATCTAGAACTTAAAAATTTGATCGAATCTTTAACTAAAAAGGTTGAGGCCATTTCTGTACAACAAAAGCCTATCCCCGTCATGAATGTAAATTCAAATCCATGTAGTTTCTGTTGGAGTCCTGAGCATCTGACTCCCACTGTCCTATAGCCTATGAATATTCTTGTTCCATTAATAGTGAACCTAACGCCCCTTGGAGACAAAATCCCAACTTCGGTTGGAGAAATAACCAACAAGTCACACCTTCAGGGTACAATAATCAATATGTTAGGCCAACACACAGTTATAACCAAGCTCCTCCAGGACAAGGACAGGGTCAGGGTAATTATAATAATTATAACAACCAAGTACAACCTCGACAAGGTCAAGCACAAGGTCAATATAGTTATAATAATTATAATGCTAATAGAGGTATCGTTCCGGTAAATAATAACTATCACAATCCGCCCATAAATAATCAACACGAGATAGTTCAAGTCACACCACCCGTGACTACTACACCCACACAACCGGATCGTCTTGACACCTTCATACAAGTGAGCCAACAACTTTTCCAAACCATGGCTCAATCTAACCAACACATTCTACAATCCGTTAATAATTTAAACCAACAGTTAGCCCAAGAGAAGGCCCAACCAAAGGCGTGTTTCGGGCCAAAGCGATACCCAACCCTAGAACGAAAGAAACCACGGCCTTTGAGGTAAACGGTAATACTAGTGCGGAAACTACAACCGTAGGTGAGCTAAATGCCATCACCACTCTCCGCTCGAAGAGAGTGGTTGATAACAAAAGTAACTATGCCTATAGTTACCCCATCGATACTCCTACACCGGATATTGAACTAGATACGAAATAGAAACCAAGAAGAACCTACCACTGTAGAGGTACCAGTTAAACCACAACCTAAGAAACAGAAAGCCAAGGTTACACATCAAGTCGAGCCATACGCTAAATATAGAGCTAAACCACCGTTCCCTCATAAATTAGCCATGCTAACCAGGGATACTAACTTTGAGGAGATTAGGAACGTTTTCAAAAATCTAACGATAAACCTTCCTTTTCTCGAAGCTATAAAAAAGCTACCTAACCACGCTAAGTTTATTAAGGAGTTGTGCACTACTAGGCGTAAGACCAACATACCTAAAGACGCCTTTCTAACTGAACAGTTCCCAACTTTATCCGAAAATAATGGAATTGTTAAGTACAAGGACCACGGTCGATCCCTCTTGCATACAATGCACCTTAGGAGATTCTCACACGACGACCGCGCTACTAGACCTGGGGGCTAGTGTTAACTTACTACCATTTTATTTGTATAAACAAATAGGTCTAGAGGAGATGCAACCTACTAAAATGACATTGCAATTAGCTGATCGGTCTATTAAGTATCCTAAGGGTGTGGTTGAAAACGTCTGGTTAAAGTCCAAAATTTTTACTACCCGGCCGACTTCGTTGTCCTAGACACGCGAAAGTCACTAACGACTCTGTACCTATCATTTTAGGGCGTCCCTTCTTGGCTATCGCCAACGCCGGCTCATAAACCTGTCGCGATGGTTCGATGTCCTTGTCCTTTGGCCATCTTTCTCGAGGTAAATGTTTTCAAACGAGGACACATTATCGATTCATCTACAAATGGAGAGGTTAGCATGATCGAGAGCTTAGCTCAAGATTACTTCAAGAACATGTTTCGGAGAAACAGATTAACAAATTCCTTTCCTTTGGAAATTCCGACTTTAACAATGACTCCTCGGTAGTAGATGAAATCGAAGAAGAATTCTCAACTCTTTTTGCCTTTGCTTCTTTACCACTTCAAGAGTCCCCCTTGCCAACAACCATTCATACCTTGATGCTATGACCGAAGATGAATTTTTCAATCTCTATCCCAGTGATCCTTTTTTGACCCACCTATTGAGGAATGTCTTGCATATATCAAGATTTCGATGATATGGACTTGAGAGCTCTCTAGGCTGAGAATCATTCACCTTCCATCACCAATATTCCCCACCCTCCACCTTTTCAAAGGAACCTCGAGTTTGCACTTTCGATCCTTTAGTTTCTCCATTGCTTCATGATTTTTTAAATCCACCTATTAAACAAATACTTCCCAAGGATAAACCACTAGACACCTTCATTTTTAGACTTGAGGCAGGTCCCCTAACTACACCATGAATGAGTTTTGTGCTAAACCCACATCCTCATTTTTTCCATGCTTTTCCTCTAAAACTTATCCCAATCCACCATATCTTCCACAACCATTCACTTTTCCACACTTATTCACTAGGACACCCTCTCGTTCAAAGATGAAACATAAGGTGCATGCTCGGTTATGTTATAGGTCTATCCGACTTCGCTTTCATTCCACTAGGCTCGTCGTGAGGGAAATCGTGGTGCTTGATTGTGTTTGGATATGTTTTTCTGTGATATTTATTTATGGAACGATCCACAACTATTTCAGTTGTTGATATATGATAAACTACATATTCATACATATGTTTAGATAAAGTCTCGAGTATCTGACTATAAACGACTCAATTTTTGTGTTTGGTGCATTTCTTTTCATTTCCATATATTGGTGAATGCACCATTTAGGTAACCGGGCCCTCCCTATGGAGTGTGTGGCTGTAAGTACCGGATCCTAAGTCCACGTTTCACATAAGTCACGTTTTCCACTCTTGCATGTTTTCTTGGTTTTTAAGTCATGTTTCTCTATGGTGTGAATTATGTCTTTACTGTTTATTGTTTTCCTTTATATTAAACCTAATTCATAAAAAGTAAAAAAGTTTAAAGATATAAAAATAGTAATCTAGGAAGTCTAGGGAATCTGACTTTAAAAGACCCAAGTTTTCGTACAATACCAACTTTCTAGAGTTTAGGCCAAACAAAATTTTCAAACTTAAAAAGAGTTTTCCAATTTTGTTTGGGGGTGGCGATTTTTGGTATTCATTTCAAATCATGTTGCCACCCTAAGCCCTGTCATGTTTACTCGGTAGAGTTTGTGTTAGTTAGTAATGCATAGCAGTTTAATTGTGCTTCATATTATCATATCATCGTTACAATATTTACATTATAGATGCTTGCCAATTTTGCCACGCTTCTATGGTAAATTCTTTCCTTATCTCTTTACACTTTTGAGGACAAAGCATTCGATTGTTTGGGGTGGGATAGAAACATTTGCAAAAATTAGACACTTTTAGGATGTAAATTACGACTTTTATTTATAAAATGTTAAAAATTATAAAAATTAGTTAGTTACATAATTTAATTGTGCTATTGAATTGTTTCATGAACCCCCTTCTCCCAAATTGTTTGGGGGTGGTATAGAAACACGATGTAAATGTTAAGCACATATTAGGTTGTATATTACGTATTATTTGTCTTAAAAATAATAAAAATTCAAAAATATAAATAAATAAGTTATGCTATACACTTAGGAATATTGGTATTGTTTTCTTTCTTTATGCTCTTAACAATCTAGAAGTCTCACGTAGCTTTTGCATCAGAATAATTGTTAGAAACTTAGGTTAATATGTAGGTAATAATCTTTGCATCTATCAATAAATATATTACATGAGTATCTATGATTGTTAGCGATAAGTTTCAAATCTAGGCTAGAGTACTTATTCTACAAATCCCGTGAGAATATAGCCTAAAGCCTTATATGAGCGAAACATTTGAGAAATGACACAAGGGAGAAGTAAAATCCGGATAGAGAAATCACACGTCCACTTGCTTGATCACTATGCCATATCTTAAGCGAGAATTTAGGCCCTCTTTGGATCGATATAGCCAGAAATTCAAACCTATGAATTATTTCCCGCTAGTCGCCCCTCTGAGCCTTTCTTTAGCCTTCCATAAACCACAATTCCTTTACCCTGTTACAAAAACAAAACAAAATAAAAATATAAATCAACCTACCCAATTTAGAATAAGTCTGAGAATAGAATGATGAAGAAAGAAGAAGAGAAAAACCTGTGTAAACAAAAATTAGTTAGTTGCTTCAGAAAATAAAGAAAAGAAGTTTCCATCCAAAGAAAAGAAAAATAAAAATAGAAATAAAATAAAAACTCCAAAAAATAGAATAAAAGGAGTCAAAAGCCAAAGAAAAAGGAAAAAAAAATGGCTAAGGATGGAAACAAAGTGTAGAAGCAAAATTAAATAACAAGGTTTTCTCTAGTTACATAATATGAAGACTCTATTATCTCAGACTTGTCCTTTTTGAATATCCATTTCCTTCCTTCTTAAACCATCTCCTAATCCCCCCAAACACCTAATAAAGACCTCTAGCTCAATTAGGAATAGGTTAGTGTGATAGTAAGTGGCGATGTGTTTGATCGACTCCGGCTTCCTTGTGTGTCATTGAGATTATAAGGTAAAGTGTGCCCATCACACTAGACTAGAGTAGCTTAAACTTGAGTGGAAAAATCAGTGTTGTATCTTGACTATTATTGTGAGAACCTACTTAAGGACGCGCTATTCCGAAGTTTAAACGGACCACGCTATTGCATTTCATAGTATTACTCATTGTATATATGTTTATTGTATATGATTGATTATTATGCATATATTAGCTTAGGTTTTGACTTGGTTATTCTTGTTCATAGCTAGTGAGATGTATAGATCATTTGGAGCATGAATAAGGAAACAATAGTTTTCTTTCTTAGTCGTTGTAGTATAGATGAAGTTGTGAGTACCTTCATCGGAAAACTCTCACGAGGTTATAACTTCG